>NW_005842243.1:1446693-1446960 GCF_000455745.1 Alligator sinensis | reverse complement strand
GAGCCCCAGGCTGCCGGCTCTTGGCTTGATCCCAAAGCCTCTCTGTATTTCCGTTCATTTCTTACAGCTGAAGGTGTGTGGGCATGTGAAAATCTCCGGGATCCTTTCAAAAGAAAACAGGACGTTTCTAGTCCTGCTGAGAAGAACTTGGGGAATATGTAACCCTTTATTTTCGTGGGGGTTATGACAAGCACTTTTGAAACCCCCTGCCTATCTGGATGATTAGGTATATAAGTATGTATTTTTAAAAACCTGACCCTTAGAAAT
>NW_005842243.1:1440426-1446662 GCF_000455745.1 Alligator sinensis | reverse complement strand
TCTTTCCCTGCCAGACTATCTGTGGTCAGGTGAGGCAATGGTGCTACAGCTTGGCCTATTATAATTTTAAACAAGTTTATAGCAGTTATATAGAGCCTTGTACAGGTGTTTCCCCTACATTTAAATAAGTAAAGTAACTCCAGAATGCCAGGAAACCAATCAGCTGAAGATCAGCAAAGCTGTTCTCATTTTCCAAGTCCATTTGCTGAGCTACAAAGATGCAGTTAACAAACGTAGGGAAATCTAGGAGGTTAATACACTAGACTCTGGTGAGGCTGAGCTAATTGGATTGCAAATGGAAACAAATTTAAGGCATATTTAAGGTATGCAATTGAACAGGAGGAGGGGATACAAGTGAGGACAAATGTGTACTGGCAAAATTCTGTGGAAGTCTGCACAGTAATTCTTGGGAAAATACCTAGCTTTTTAAGTATTGTTAGTTCTTCCCTCTCCTGCAAATCCAAAAATGTATCCAAATTAATTCAATATAAAAAGCCTGCTACATTCTTTTTGGTGCTTGCTTTCACCAGATTGAGTCTCTCTTTCAGCTCACTGCCTCTTTCTATTATGCCTTTGTTTTCCAGGTGTCGTCATTCTCCATGATTTAGGGCTTATCATTTTCACACAAGTAATGAGTATCCTTTTCTAGCCTTGAGAAATACACAGATCAGCAACAGAAAAGTACATCACAGTAGGCAGGAATTTCCATCATTTGAAAACAAACAAACAAAACAAATCCCCAAGTATTTTTGATGTGTACATCATGCATAACCACTTTCCTTTGGATTTTTTTTTAATTTTTTTTTTTTATATATTCTTTATTTTTTACCAGTTGTAGGTTGAAGGACAGCCCATCTTTAGTTACACTTTCTGCATCTCTAAGTGTAAAAGTATGACTTTGGGTGTTGGGAACCAGGTCATTGTGGAATGCTGGGTCATCTAAAAGTGTGATGGCTACAATAGATTATTTTAGCGTATAATAATAATAATACTTTGCACTTCTCTGGCAGTTTCCTTCTGGGGAACTGAAAGTTCTTTCCAGACACAAGTAAAATAAATTCTTGCGTTACCTTTGTGAGGTAAGAATTCTCATCGCCAGAAACTGAAACAGAGGGAGATTAAGGGCCAGACTGAGTAAGGGATTTAGATTCAGGATCTCCAAGGAGGAATCCAGAATTAGAGCCCTACAGTCCCTAAGTAGTATATGGGGAGAATTACATGCCTCAGGAGGTATGTCTGTACTACACAATACTGTACCATTTAAAGCTATCCAGGCTAGCTCGGGTACCAGCAGCACAATAGTTGTGTTACATGGTGCTTACATTTGAAGGCACACAGAAAAGTGACAATTTTCTCCCGATCTAGCTCCTGAAAACACTCCACAGCCATGATCTAACACAAGTTCATGGCTTCAGAGTGCTTTAAAAAGGCCTGATTCCATGACAATCAGAACCTTCATTACATGAGGAGTCTCTCCCAGAGGACTGCAAATGTAGCAGACTATAAGTGAGCCCTTCCTGTGGCTCAAGGGACAGAAGGACAAGGGAGAAAGTGGGCAGATGGCAGCAGAACTACGCTTAAGGACTCTCTTTGGGTTTGGGAGAGGACACTGTGTGATATAAGCATTTGGCTTATGGACTGAGTTGTTTATATGAGCGGGATCCCGCCAGGAGGGAGTTTGCCCTGAGGAAGTAAAGACACTGGGAAAAGATAGTAAGTGAACCCAAAAAACTGTTTGAGTTAAGCAAATCCCTGGACCCTCTAAAGAGCCCCTTAAAGCAGAGAAATCAGGATTCATTGACCCTGAGAGAGCAAGAGGGATGTCTGCAGGCTGGTGTCTTGGGTACTCAGCTGGGAGGCAAAGGGAATCCTAACTTTTGGTCTTTTCCCAAGACTGTTTATTTCCTTTACATGAAATAGTCATTGGAGTCAATACAGTAACAGATTGTGAGAGCAGGGTCCAATGCCAGGTCTGCCCCTACTCCCAGCTGAGTGCTCTAACCACTAGGTTATAGAAGCAGGTTCCCTCTTGCTTTCTCTGGCCCTGTGAATCCTGTATTCTTGGCTGCCTTGTAGCACAGCTTCAATAGGAGCAGTAGATCCTGTCCTCACCTCAAAAAGGGTTCTTAGATCCCTGTCCCCAACTTCATGGGCAAGTGCCACTAGGATATCCTATGCATGGTAAGCAACAGCACAAGCACAATGTGTTATAAAAATAATTGTCCACAATTGTCTTTTCTAGGGAGCCTGATATGTTTGCTTTTAGGCCAGTAGTTCACAAACTTTACAGACTCAGGGCACCCCTTGTTTGACCCAAGATACCTTTCCATTACTTTGTGAATTGAGTAGCACCCCATTTCAAAAAACTAATGTATTGCAGTGCTTGCCTCCTTGCAGACAGGCTGAACAGGGACAAGCTGAGCTTGCACTTATCCTCTTACACCTCACAGCACCCTACAAAAGATCTCAAAGCATTTCAGCTAAGAATCACTGACGCAGGTATTTCCTAGAGCATGCCTACCAGTATGAGTTCTTTAGGGCATCTAAATGAAGAAATACCTGGTTTCTACGTGCCAGTCAGGCTTGGGAAGGAGATGCAGCCAAGCTGCTCAGACTGGGGCAGTTTTTCAGTAAACACAAAAGCAGAACTCTAGATATTAAGCAGCAGCTCAGCAGAGGTTTTTGGATCACAATTTTGAGTTTAGGCACTTCAATTCCACTTTAAGTCCTGCTTCATACAGCTAAGTCCTTCACTGGATCTGACTCAAAACTGATCCAATGTCTTGCACAGCAAGGAGAACAAAACAGTAATCTTCATTGTCTGTTCTTTGCCTTTCTTTCCAGATGACACACACATATGTTATCTTACTCCTAAACATAATTACTAAGAAAGTCCTTTTCCTCAGTTAATAGGGTGGTATTCTGATAGGTGGTGCTGCTCTTCAAAGGGTGTGTGTACATGTTGCCCTACGGTGACGTAGCGATGTGGTATGTCACTGTAGGCTGCACTACAGCAACGGAGCGATCATGTGGGTCAACATGTGATTGGCAGCTAGGTTGCCGTAGCTGTGCACTCCCCTGTTTTAGCATGCTGCTACAGCGATGTAGCAGCAAAATCTAACCATGCACCATGCACAAGGCACAGTATAGGTGGTTACTGCACTGTGCTTTTGTACTTCCAAGAGGAAATACTAAAGCATATCACCATAGCAACGGCACCATACAGCGACATGTAGACGCACCCAAATACAGAGTAAAAAGAAAACAGGTTCCATGTAGCAAAGTTATCTATGGAAACAGTTCCCTGTGCTTTCTGAAAACAAAATTATGTTTAATAGTGTATGTTCCCTTTGAGCTTTTGTGTGTAGGTGAGAGTCTGTGTGCAAGTTAGCAGCAGTGTTAACTTCTTGCTGGCTATGAGTGATGTTAGACATCCTGTTTAACCTAAAAAAAGAAGTACAAAGAAGCCTTGCGCTTTCACTGGATTATTAACACAAGAACAACCTATTGCAGCCAAAAATGCAGTTTATTATGCAGAACTTACTGTAATTGATATTGCAGTACTTAGCTTGTATAATAATAAATTTTTTTTAGACCCTTGGCTGGCCTCCCAGGCAGACCACATAAAGAGCCTCAGACAATATTCTGTTCAACAGAACAGAATATTCTGTTCTGGTTTTTTTTTTTCCAGTAGGTTTTATAAATCAGACTTCCCATTTCAGTATTACTTGCAGGGATTATTAGGCCGATTGCTACTGTTTGATGGATTTTTTTATTTTTTGCACTGCCCAGAGGCTTTGAAACACTTCTACAAATACAGGAATTTGTTTCTTCTTTGCATAGTTAAAGCACTGATCTTGCAAACCCTTGCACATGTGAGTAAAGTTAAACACATGGAAGTGTCAGGATCAAGGTTTAACTTTAATATTTTATCTGGATTTGTGTTGTACCAATAATTGGGACAACAAATGTTCTCCCTGTCTGAATACACTGTTTTTGCCCAGTTTGAGTTTATCCAAGAAATGTGACAGTCAAAAGGAACCTGTTACACAAGATAAAGTGTTTGTTATTGAAATGTTTTGCTACTACAGAAAGTGTAGCAAACTAATTTGAAGTTTAAAATGCATTTATGAAGGATTTAGAACCATTTAGAGGAATGTAGATCTCTATCATTGCCTGTAGGCACCTACTTAACTCTATTGATTGCAGTTACACCATGAATTGATGTGAATTTCCAAATAAATTTTAAGAAGCTTGTACACCAACCATGGGTGTATCTACATGTGCTATTAGTGAACATGAATAAACTCCAGAGCTTATTGCTCCCAGGCACCATGTCTTTATGTGCATTCATAAGCACAGCATGTTGACCCAGGCCAAAGCAGCCCTGCCAACCCAGGTCTGCTCTCCCTGGCTAAACGTGCTGTGGAGGGGCTGGCTGGGGCTCGAGGGTGCTTTGGTGTGGGGCTAGCCGCCAGGAAGCCCCCACACTAAAACACTTTTGTGCCTCAGCCAGCCAGGGTAGCACCTACACGTGCACTGCTGCGAAGTAAAAAACTTGTATTTACAAGTATTATCCTTCTGTGGCGTTAGTTAATCTACTCCACCCTAACAGGGGTGCACTTGTAGATACACAACATTTACTGTGCAGCTAATTAGTCAACTGCACAGTAAACATCTCATGTAGATGTGCCCACTGAAAAGCTGCTGCACTAGTTTTAAACCAAAGCTGAAGGTACAATTTATACTGATAGGCTACCAAGCCAGGGGAAGTCTACATTTATGGTAGACTGCTAATAGTACATTGAAAAACTTGAATGGATTTCTAGAGCTTTAGGTTGAATGGGGGGGGGGGAATCAATTAACTGGAAGTTTCCAGACCAGTGGCTAAGAAAAGAGGTCATTTATCTGATTGATATTCCCCAGGGTAGAAACTGGAAGGAGAAAGTGAGAGTAATCTTCTGTGTTTGACCTATACCCTCCACTGGTAGAACACTGCTATAAGGAAGGCTTATCACAGTGTTACAGTCCTAGTTTTACCAGTAGGGATGAGTTTTTACTGCATCTATAGTCAGGTTCTAGTATTGCAGGGAGAGTCGTTTGTTTGAAATACTTTTCTATTCATTCACCTGGACTGGATATTTTGCTACATCCTGGACTTTATTACAATAAAAAGCATTTGTATGCATTATCTGAGTCAAGATAAAGTGGTGTAATCGCATGTTTTAACAGATTAAATTGTGATGATCCTTCAGTAACATTGACCTCTCTTGTTGTTCACTTGCAAAGATTACCATTACTCTCAAACACAGTGGGCACATCCAGGTGAGTGCACACATGCCTCTTGCAGCATCGCAAAGCCCTTTGAGATGCTGCAAGAGGCATGTGCAGGAACAAAAAAATGTTCCCTGCTCTGCAAATTTGCATCTCAGGGGCAAAATTAGACCTCCTGGATATCCAGGGGGAAAAAAGCAGGGCAGGGCAGAATCCAGGACCATGCCCTGAAGCAACTGGAGGCTCGGGTCCTCCACAGAGATGCTTTGGTAGCCAGCCAGAGTGTCTCTATGGTTGGCCCTCACACTAGTACTGAAGCGCACTGCCTGCCCTGCACAGGCAGGCAGTGTGCCAGCCGCAAGGAGCTGGACCAGGGCTCCGTGCCAATAAGTAGGGAGTGGGGGTGGGGCCAGAGGAGGGGGAGCATGGGGAAACCTTTGCTGGCCCCATCCCCCACCCACTCCCAAGCCCCCCTATCACTGGCCCCAGCATCCCGGCAATACAAAAAGAACCCCAAAGAGCCCCGCACTCTCTGTCAGTAGTAGCTGCCGTAGGGGTCACTGGGGTGTTGTGGCAACTCCACCCGCCCCCCCCACCCAGCATGGCGCAGCAGGGATCGGCCCCAGTCACCTGACTCCCACACTACCACTGTCCCATCACGTAGGTGTGGCCAGGGTTGGCGGGGAGCTGCGCGACTGCGCACTGTCAGGCAGCTGGGGCTGCTCAGGTTGAGCGGTGCTGGGCACAGGTGACAGCCGCAGTGGCCCCAGCTGCCTGACAGCATGCAGAGCTGCACGGCGCCCTGCCAACCTGGGCTGCACCTGCGCGATGGGGCAGTGGCAGTGTGGGTGCCAGGCAGCCAGGGCCAGTCCCCACTGCCCCCCAGCTGCCCTGTGCTGTGTGGAGGGCTCTGCCATGAGGCTCCAGTGACCCCCATGCTGGACATGCTTTTTGTACTGATG
>NW_005842243.1:1439548-1440377 GCF_000455745.1 Alligator sinensis | reverse complement strand
TGCGCCCTGCAGGGGGCAGGGGACCCACCCCACATAAGCAGGTCCCTCCCCCACGCCCCTCCACATCTCCCCACCCCACATCCCCCCAGCACACACCCTGCATGCCCAGTTGCCAGACAGGATGAGATCTGCTGGCAGGAGCTGTGGCTGCAGGAGAAGCTGTCCCCACATCCTGCTTCATGAAGGGGTCAGGGGGAGCTGTAACTGCTCTATGGTAGGAAAACCAAAGGCAAACAGCAAGACATATAGGTATTTAGAATTCATTTTATTATGATGATAGAGACACTGGTAGGCTTCCAAATTGCTTTAACACTGTAGATATATCAATAAAACATTGCCCAGCTGATCTCTCTCTCTCTTGGTCTTTTGTTTTAATTGTGGAGGAACATGGATTTGGGAGTATTTTCTGAGTGACTTTGGGATTTTTTTATCAGGGATTTTTCAGTTTTCCAATAGGGAACACCAGAATTCCTGCTAGGGAGGCCAGTGGCAGGACCCAGGCAAAGGGGCCTGCACAGAGCTGGCATCTTGGGCCTAGCTGGAGGTGGCTGACCTCTTGGCCAGTTGGGGCCAGGAGGACATGCTTTGACAGTTCAAAGCAGGCCACCACACTGGGAACATCTTCCTGGCGTTAGCTGCCCAGATGGCTGGGCAGGGGCACACATGGCAGAAGTGCCGCACAAAGGCCATCTCTGCGACCACAGCCCAGTGGCAGCTGGCCCAGAGGGGCAGATGCCTCTACTGGCTGTGCAGTCCCCATCGGGGTCTGACAGGTGTGCAGGAGGTCACAGCCAGGCAGCAGCCCCCGCTGCCAGAATGTTGAAGTGGG
>NW_005842243.1:1437338-1439531 GCF_000455745.1 Alligator sinensis | reverse complement strand
TGTACTGGCTGTCCAGGCCCCATCGGGGTCTAACAGGTGTCCAGGAGGTCCCAGCCAGGCAGCAGCCCCCGCTGCCAGAATGTTGAAGTGGGTAGCGGGTACACGGTACCCTCAGAGCTGGCACAAGGGGTAGTGTCCCCAGGTACCAATTGTCCAGGCCCCAGAAGCTCCTGCCTATTTGTAGCACTCATACCATGGGCCTTAGGGCCCACCTGGCTAGCTAGTAACCCTGTGTGGGGCTAACAAGTGAGTGGTAGAGCTAAATTCTTGGGACAACTAATGAAAAAAAACAGGATAGGAGTGTCATGTTGGTCAAAGGGTCAAAACGTGAAAATAAGTGTGCCTGATGGGGACACCGAGCAGAGCCCCCTGGGCTGCACCCACCAGTCCTCAAAGGCACCCAAGGAGCTGCTGCACACCGTGCTCTGTGGGGTCCACCTACTCCTGCCTATCATAGTCCAGAAGGTCTCCGATAAGCATGACACTAGCCAGGATCAACCTCTGTCACAACCGGGGTGCCTCTGCTGTTGGCATCTCCAGCTGGGGGTTACAGAGGAGGGGCTCTTTGAGTAAGCTGGTGCCCTGGGTGAGTGTTGCGGGGGACCTGGAGGCAGGGACCAGCCTCCAGGCCAGGAGGAGGTCCTGGTAGAACTCTGGCAGCTTTTGCAGGTCCTGCAGGGAGAAGCCCTGCAGGCCGAGGAGCTGCCAGTCATATCAGAGCCCTCAGAAGTGGCAGAGAAAGGCATGCCCCAAGTGGCCCTATGTTACGTGGCTACCAACACCATCACTGCAGGGCCTGAATGCAGAACGTCAGGCCCTGGCTACCCTCAGAAGCTCCTGAGAGCGAGTAGCCCATAGCTACTTGCCAGGGCAGCTTTTTGTACTGATGGGACCAGGACAGGGCAGCTTTTTACACTGCTTGGGCCAGCGCAGATGCTGGCCCCAGGATCTAGCTCCCCCTGGCTGTAGATCTGGGAGGAGCCAGGCAGGGTTATTTTGCCCCAAGTGGCACAACTTGCACCACACCAAAGTGCATGGCCAGTAGGCCTGTGCAAAGCAGCTAGTATTCACTTCGGATTCAACTGATTCAAGGGACAGTGATTCAGTTCGGTGTCCCCATTCAATTCAGGCAAATGCAATTCAGAGGTTTGGCTGCTGCTGAATCTCCAAATCACCCAGGCCCTTCCCCCACCTGCTCTCCTAGCTCCCAGCACTTGGGGAAAAAAAGCCCTGACTCACTGGTTGCTGCCAGGCAGGGGGCGATCCCCACTGCCCCACACTGCATGGGGGGCTCTGCACAAGCCCTCCCCACACTGTCCCAGCCCCCACCCATGGCTGCCCCGCCCACTCCAGCTCTGGCCCTTTAAGAAACCCCCCCCGGACTCACTGTTCCTGCTGGGTGGGGTGCAATCCCCGCTGCTCCACACCACATAGGGAGCTCTTCCATGAGCCCCCCGAAGCCCTGAGGCCACTGCAGGAGTGGTGACTCCCAGGGTTTTTCTCAATTTTTTTTTTTTTTAAAGGGCCAGAACTGGGATGGGCAGGGCAGCCATGGCGGGGAGCATCGGAGGGTTCGTGCAGAGCCCCCCCATGCAGCGTGGGGCAGCAGGGATTGCCCCTCCTATTCGGCAGCACCCAGAAATGGGGTGGGTGGGGTAGTCATGGGGGGATTGGGGAAGCGGGCGAGGGGTGGGGCCTGGCAGAGGTCCCCCCATGGTCTCTTCTCCCGCCCCTACTTACCAGCTCTGAGTCCGGCTACAGCTCCCTGCTGCAGGCACTGGGGACCGTCTGAATCATCAAAGCTCTCTGAATCTTTTCTGAAGATTTGGAGAGCTTCGGCTTGATTTGGACCTTTTAATTGGTCCCCTGATTCAATTCGGATTTGGAGATTCGGCCACTGAATCAGGCCAAATATCCTCTGAATCAAATCACCACCTGAAGCTTCACACAGCCCTAATGTCCCAGCATGTGCGCCGAGGCAAAAAGCCCTGACTCAAATTTGCACCGCTTCTATTTGAGTTGCTGTAAGTACGTGTGTGGTATGTGCAGCTTACTAATCAGCTATAATGTTCATTAATTAACTTCACAAGATTTCACATGGGCAGCATTGTTATTCGTGAATTTATCTGAGAGCAAAAATGAAATCTCCTTTGTCTTTAACCTTATAATCTAACATCTGTTAAGCACTAACAC
>NW_005842243.1:1400663-1437307 GCF_000455745.1 Alligator sinensis | reverse complement strand
TGTCAAAGATACGGTCTGTGGGCTAGATCTGGCCTGTCGAGCCCTATGATTTGACCTGTGAGTCTTGGACTAACCCAAGGTGACACACACAGCATGTGCCAGCTCTGCATGTGGCACGTGGAGGTGGTCTGGCATGTGCCATGCAAAGCTAGACCCAAGACCATGAACACTGCATGTAGCATAGGGGGGCAATCCAGGGTATTGTACTGTATATGGTACCTGAGCCAGACCAGCTGTGTGCACTGGCCCCAGGGCTGGTCTGGATTGGGCCCACAGACATTTCCTGAGTGCCAGAGTCAGCGCACAGGACCAGTCTGGTATACACACCACATGTGGCACTCACCCCATGCTAAGTCCACATGTGAGCCCCGTGCTGAGGCTGACACACGTGCAGATTTGGTGCAAGGCATACACTACATGAGGTGCCCACACCAGACTGGCCCTGTACACAGGCTCCAGTACATGCGGCTGGTCTGTGAACCCCACAGGGCCAGAGCAGTTTGACACTATTGCTGCTGAGGAAAGACAACAGCTCTCTCTATATCTACAACCTCTACAGAAATTGCATCTTGAACCTTTTGCCTATGTACTTTAAGAAGGTAGAAAACTTTTGACATCAAATGTTCTAGTCTTCAGGATTATAGTTGTTTCAGAAGTTTCCACTGCAAGTTTACAGCAGCACAAAAAAATTAAGATGTAAAATATTATAAATACCTAACATCAGAAATAAAGAATATTTGTTAAAGTGGATCCTATTTATTAACTCTCTCACTCAGTTCCTATTCCAGAACAGCATATATCATTTTGCCAGCAGAGAATGTTTCTCTCTCACCATCTTTCGGGTGATCCACATTATCCTTCAGAGAATGAGCTTCTGCCTTTACAAAAGAAGATTTAAGTTCCACAGAGGTGCATGCCAGAGTGGACATTTGTGCCTGTAACAGGGGGCTTCCACAGGGCTGATCCGTTGTTGGTAGGCCCACCTGTTTCTATGGGCAACTGCCCACCTCCTCGTCTGCCATGCCTTGATGATATATAATTATGATATTAATTAGGCAGGAGGCTGCCCAATTCTTGTCCTGATGCCAAGGGGTGCCATCTGTGACTCCGTTCCTCCCCTACACCACAGCCCAAGCCTCGCAGATGGTATCCACAGATCTTAACATCACCAGCCCCACACTGGGCCCCCTAATCCTCCAATGTAGACCCCAACTAGATCTCTCTGATCAGGAGGCCTACTCCACCCTCATACTGGGCTACCTAGCTCCCCACACTGGGCCCCCTAATCCTCCGATCTAGACCCCAACTAGATCCCTCCAATTAGGAGGCCTACTCCACCCTCATACTGGGCTACCTAGCTCCCTGAACTCTTCTCCCTATCAGGAGTCAACAGATAAAGTGACCCCCGCCAGATTATTGTACCAAAAAAGGTTAAGTGACACAACCATCTGTAACTGGTGATGTGGTGGCGGAGTGTGTCCGCAGTCTGACCCACCATGTGAGCGGCGCGTGATCACAATGTTAAGTAGGGTGTGATCACCTGTGGTCTAGCCAACCAAAGACCACCTAATGGACATGGCTGGCCAGCATGTCCATGTGTTCCAGAACTTACCATCAGGGGAGCTTTCTGATTGGCTAAAGATTTTATATAGGGGACCGCACACCTTGGTGCGGGGTCCCCGGGCTCCGACTCTCGAGACAGACTGATCACCTGTCTTGGGGCCTAGTCAGACCCCTAGGTCACCAGCAGAAGCTGCTCTGGTTGCTCGAGCGCCATAGCTTACTGCCTCGCAAATCTGGAACGTCCTGTACTTTGTCCTAGCCAGACATTGTACTTGTATCGTACTTAGACTGCGGTCTTCACCCGTCACCCATCGCTTGTCCGTCATCTGTATTCCCTTGCTGTTGTATATAATTTATCATCTGTATCGTTCTCCAAGTCATATCACCCACCAAGTTATTTCGACCTACCGTTCGACTGTTGTGTAAGTAAACATCAAGCTTTATTTCACCCCCTCATTGTCTCCAATGTTTATCTCCCTCTCACACCTGGCATCCCCGAGTGTGTCTGGGTTGGTGTCACCACCCGGTGCCCCGCTCAGGATGCGACTGTGGCCGTTTTCCCACATACCTTATGGAGAACGCGCCCACATCAGGCAGGGTCCCCCCAGGACCTTCGATCACACAGGCCCTGGCCTCATCTCCAAGGCCAGTCGAGAACCCCAGGCCCTCAGCTTGGGGCATCCCTCACGGTGGGCCCCTGGCCCTTTTGACCGTTCTGGTCCTGGGGCCAGCATTGACCAGTCGAGGGTGTTTTAAGTCAGGTTTTTGAGCCCCTAGCCCACACCCTTACCTGGGTCGGCCTTCTTGGCCCTACTACAGGGTAACCCACCCAGTTGTGGGAGCTGGGGTTATTAAGGCGCCCAGACCCAACTTTCACCAGGGTGGTAACTGGCCTGGTATTTCCTGGAGGCTCCCGCACCACTGGGAGCACCACCAGGTCACCCACTCCCAGCACAGTGCAGTTTTAGGTCATTCCCAGGATCATGAGCCTCCAAAACACCCCCTACAGCTCCTGCCCTTACCTCCAGCATGTTGCATACTGCCTTGCAGCCAGGCAATGTTTGTGCCTGCTCTGCCAGCAGCGAACTGCTCTGATTATATAGGCGACCAGATATCTAAAATGCCACCGCAATCAAGTACCTGCTGGTTGCTTGGCTCAGCCCTTAAAGTGGCAGGCACCAACAGTGCCCTGCCACAGTGCCCCAGTGAGTTCAATATGACTCTACACAGGTACAAGGGTGTTTCCATAGGATTAAGGCCTGAATTATAGTTTTCCTCACTGGTAAAACCAGGGATGACAATCTAAAGAGATTTTATTTCCTTTAGATGGTATCAAAGTGTCCCTTAGCTTTTGGATGTAACTTCCCTACAGCACCATACCTAGTCTCCTGGCAGCCCTGGCCAACTTTTTAGTATTGGGCCCCCGTCCATCAGTAACAATGATAATAATAATTGGACCACAGGAAAAGAATTACCGTTTTTGGGCCCCCTTTCTCTCTGGGCCCCAGACGGCCACCCAGTTCGCCCATGTTTTTGTCTGGGTCTACTTCCCTGTGACAAGAGAGATAGGCCTTTCTCTGCCGCAAAATGGACAACTCTCAGCCATAACACTATTCACTTTAATGATGCCAATATGAGATACTTGCCAATCAAGCTTATAGTAGAACATGACCTCTAAAAACCAAAGTGTGTGAGAGAAATCAGAGCTTCTACCTTAGCTCAGGGAAGCTGATCAAAGGCAACTGACTTCCCAGTAAAGAAAACAGTGATATAGTTATATATAGCTTGGTTCTAGGTTGACGGATAACATTAACAAGGACTGGGTCTGTCTTTTAGGAAAGAAAAAATAAGGCAGTTTCTTTGGATAGTAAGTGGTTCCTCAGCTTCACAGCATTCCTCAACTTCTGTTGTTTGTTTTGCCTCAATTTGTTTGTTTACTCCTTCCATTTGTTAGGTCTGGACTTTATTGGGACAATAATGCCTTTTTATGTTATTTTTTTTTCTGTTAAATGACACCAGTAAGTGCTGGGCTCTCTTAGGAAGAAACATTTTTGTTTCTTTTTAAAATTTTATTTATGGAAGCAGGCCACTGGTGTTCCTGCACTGTATTTCAGTTTGAAAATAATGAATACACAATTATATTTTCTTATTCCTGACATGAGATGCATGCTAATATATGATTAAAATGTTTCTCCCTTAAATACTAAATTCCATAGTCCAGGGATTCTTTGTCCAGTTCAAAAGTATCTTTGATCTAGTTACCATTCTTAGTTGTCATTGTATGTGTCTGGTATTACAGAACACTGATATTTGCTTCGCTATTACAGCTGAAGATTAAATCTAATTTTTTCTAATTACCTCCACCCCCGACTTGTGTTAAAAAAAAAATTTTTTTGGAACTTTGTATGCCACATTTCAACAACGTTAGAATTGTTTTTTCTAGAAAAGTTTAGTAAACACTAGAAAACAAATGTTAAAGTTAAGTATATTCTGAAAATATATCTGCAAGTCAGCTAAGAAAAAAGGGGACATGGAGACATTTATTGTGACATAAAAATCTCAATTTTCATAATTTCATCAATTCATATAAAATTTATTAATTTGCATAATTTGCCTACTGTATATACATGTGCAAATTGAAGGGGCAAAAACTCAGTTTCGGTGGGTTGGGCATGAATGAGGCAGGATTATTTCACAGCAGAGAGCATGCTTTAGCTGTCTGTTTCCAGACATTCTAATATCAGGGGCTGGGAGGTGGGGGAGGCTATTGGTTGAATATAGAAATCTGTCAAGAAAATCTATTCTTGGGATGTAGGTCAACTATCTATTATAATGAAACGTTCTGTATATAGAAAACTTTGGTGCCTATGGTACAATTAATTTGCCTTCTACATGGCTGAAGAATTTAAGTAAAATCTTTCATAGGACAGATTCCATTAACATATACCTCATGTGTTACCTGTACCACAACTTTTGGGGAAATGCCCCTCAAGTTAATTATTGCCACCATTTAACTCTGTACCTTATTTCAAGTTTCAGTTTTTCTGGCCTCAGCTTTCAACCACCAGTCCTTGTTAGATCTTTGTTTGCCTGATCAAAATAAACCTCTGTATAAGATATCTGACACTGCAGTCTATATTTCATAAATTGAGAGACTTGTGTGCCTCTCATCGTAATTTTTTTTTCTAGTCCACTGACGATGTTAAGGGATTTCTCTTTTGGGAGGTTATATTATTAGAAAAATAAATTCCTTTTGCTCACAAAAAGGGGCAGGCAGAGAAAGAGGGAGAGAAAGAAAGAAGAAAAATCCATTTATTAAACAAATACCATTTTGTGCCACATGTGGTTTGGTCAAAGAAACATGGTTAGGAAAGTTGCACAGAATAAACAAACTGCCTTTCCTGTAATAAAATCTACACAAACTCTGTCATGGCAGTCAGTCATTTGCTAACTGATTTGAAAAAACAAAGCCGTTTTGGCGTTGACATTTCATGAGATGACTCTTGTGCTGTGTGGCCATTCTAATTCATTATCTGTAGGAAAAAACTGAGGTGAACAAGCAAATGGATAAGATAAAATGTTATTATTAAAACGATAACATCATCCTCATGGTTACTGTTTGCATTAGTTGCTATCTGTTAACATGTGTTTTCAAACTTCATTATATTTTTGTGTTTTTTAAATGTGGTCATCGTGCTCAATTTCTCCAACAAAATATTTTAAAGGGCTGCTTGGCAGTGCTGTTTTTATCATTATAAATCCTATTTCATTATGTTCAGATTATTATTCAGCAATCTTGGTTGCTGGGTATGGTGGTTTGTCTCTTAGCCAGACACTGAGGTTTTGTCTCTCTCCCATGAGAACAGCTGTTCTCATTTACTTTGAATGTTCTTGTATGTAATATGTGCTAAGTCTGCATGACTGAGATTTAAATCCATTTCTAGCGTAGGTGTTGTTTGAGTAAAAGATCTTAGGGACTAATAATCTTCCAAAGGAATTGGATTACCCCCAAATGGGTAAGAATATCATAGCATGGAAGTACATTAAATATTTTTAAAACAGTGAAAAGAAAGCAGGCTTCTATGACTGTGTAGAGATTGGCCCTAATCCTGTGAACACTTATGTATGTACTTAACTTGACTGCTGTGACCTGGCTCACTGAAGTCAATGAAACTACTGACAGGAGTTAAATGAAACAAATGCACAAGTCTTTGCAGGATGGGAGGCAGTCTCTAAGCAGTGATAAAAGGCACGTTTCTTCACATTTAATTTTAAACAAGGTTCAAATGGGGGAGGTTTGGGGGGGGCTGAGTCCCCCATAATAGAGAGCCCCCCCCCCCCAAAATAAGAGATGTAAGATTTGAAAATCATAACCTAGGGGGGTCTCCGATTTTATTAGGGCATTGTGATGGGCAGCCCAATTTTATTTTTTTGCAGACCCCACCAAGAGTCAAAGTGTAATTCAAACCCTGATTTTAAATATTTAAGTCTGTTTCCAAGATATATTTTTACCAATATGTTGTTTCCTCAGGACATTCAGCATTTGAAATCCAACTCTCAATTAAGCAGAAATTAAGGCTAATCATACAGATTGGCAATGGGCTGTTTAAAGAGCAGTTCTGGAAGGACAGACTGGAGAGAAGAGAAGAGGTTCAACATATGTTGCTTGTTAGGGTGTTGGGAAGTGAAATAGATAACTGTGCTCCTTAAGTTGGGAAGTGTTTGGGGGGAGGGGGTGAAAAAAGGAATTTAGATTCTAGGTGAGTGCTCTTTAATCATCTAAATCAGAACAGTTCTGATCCTTATCCCATATGTTTTGTATGAAGGAAGCTTTCTTTGCCACTGTATTTTCCCCTTGGCTTAGTAAAAATGGTACGCCTTCTCCTCTAGGAAGCTTACCTTGACGAGTTAGGTTCCAGCCTTCAAAGTCTTCCAACCTTTGCAGGAATGGTTGAATACAGATAAGAAGGCTAAATCTCTTTTGCAGCACAAAAATTAAGACAACCTTAAATATGGAGTTGTGATCAGTACTCCTTTTGCCACTGTTAGTTAAAGGCCTTAGCTAGTAGTTCTTGCTTAAGTGAACAGTCTTGTTCATTGCAATGAGAGAGCTCTCCTTGAAACCATGTGCTTGAGCAAGGGTCACAGGACTATATTTGAAGTCGGTAATTGCAGTAGATAGTAATCCTGATCTTTTTAAAGTTACCATAACTCATAAAATAAGTTATTGCATCTGGTTTTGAAAATCATTATTATTCTATATTTGGGACTATTAACAGGTCAGGATTTACCACATGTGGTATCTGTGATGCACCAGTTACTACTTCTTCTACAAGAACAAGAATTCTATAAGCAGAATTTTTCCCAGTATATCTGTTTTGGTAGATAGTGAGTTTCTTTGTGATTTTCTTTAAAAGCCAATATGGATAATTGAGAGAGTGTGATGGGAGAAATGTAAAAAAAGGCAAGACAGCTATATGCTGTGCTTGGGAAGAATAAGGCTGGGAACTCCAGTGTCCTGACCAGATTCTGTTGTTGGATTCTTGACAAAAAACAAAGTTCCCGCTACTGGTTCGTAATATTCTGTACTGTCTATCATAATTTATTTAGGCTGTGATGGTGGGCCAAATGGATTGCTACACTTGATGCCAGAAGTGGCTGGTTAAGCATTCTGCTATTTGCATTGGTGGGTGGAAAAGTGGAGGGGACAATATTATTCCCATAGTACAAATGCAGATTGAAAGGGAAATCCTCCATGAAAGGTGCTCTATAAGTGTAAGATCATTATTGAGATTGCTATAAAAATCTGAATTCTCTTTGGAGAGTCTTAAACTACACTGCTGACAAACCATATACTCGCTACTAATACAGGTTCTTCACAGCCATGCTTTCTTTAGTTATTTTTTTTTTTATAAAGGGGGGGGGGGGGGGGTGTCATTTTTTTCCCAATTGAGAAATCAGGCAATTCTGTTTGTGATAACTAACAGTTGGTCAACAAAAATAGGTCAAAGCCTTCCTATCAGGAGCCAATAGCTATAATAAAGACTGTATCAATCAAAGAAGCATGCAAAGAACATACCAATATTTAAACCCCCTTGTTTCTCAAGACAGGCACACAGTCCCTCAAGAGACAGAGTGATATTTAAGCATCACGCCTAGTGAACAATGACACTGAATGCTCACTGTGAGCTCTGGTTGCTGATGGTTCCTAATCAGCAGCAAACAAGGTTCTGACATGTATCTAAGCCATCTGTGCCGAGGTAGTAGTGAACATATATAAGTACTGCAGCTGCTATTCTTTGAGTTCTTTTATTTTATTCATTGACTTCTGTTTGGTCTTTGCAGAATGTGTGTGTTTGCTAGGTTTTACTGGAGTGTATTTTGCTTTCTGTCCAGTAACCAAAACTACTAATAAATATCTCATTCTTTCCTGGCAGATGAATTCAAAACAAAGTCTGAGTCTACCCTTTCAACTGAAATTTCCCATCTAAACAGCTGGCAGTTCTGAGAGTCTCTTCTTTCATGTCATACGTTTAGTAAAACAGGAGGGTACCAATTTTTACAGTTGTCTGTCCTCACTCCTTACCCCCTGCCTCCCTCTACAGAAGTTTGAGCCATAAGACTTGCAGATACCCATGCTGTATGGGCATGTGAGGAGACTAGAGACTTGGGCCAGCTGCACAAAGGCTCTTTCTCTGCATTGGTACACAGCACCCAAAACTTGCCTCCTTTACCTTTTGTCAGTATACTACCATGGGCTCTCCTGTACCCCTTTCCAGTGGGTTTTACAATGTGGCACTGAAGCCAGCTGAAGCAGTATTGAACAGGTCAGCATTAAGTCCTATTGGTTTGAAAGACTAAAATATAGCGCAGTGACTGGCTGTCCCTTTGTAAATGGCAGATGCAGAGCTACATAGAACTGATTAGGTGGTCAGCTATGAATTTGGCATGTGTTAACCTGACATTTGAAACATCCCGTGGCTTTTTTTATAGCCCATCTATTTCCTCCTTCCCCAGGTTGGCACCTGCTTGTTTATTTAATTGACTTCCTTAAAGTCCAAGAGAAAGACAGTGCTTAGTTTCCTAAATGTCCATTGTAATGGTTTTAGAAAGTTGCTAATGGGATTTTGGGTTGTTTCTAAAATACGCACACAACAAGCAGGAGCTTGGGTCAGCTCATTGCAGGAGAATGGCAGTTGGAGAAGTCTGCAGCTCATCATCTTGTCATATGTACACCAGAATATGCTACAAAGCAAAAGGGAAAAAAATGGTGAACTTCACCAGTTGTAATGGAGGGAAGAACCTGAGAATGGTAGCATGACAAAGACACAGCAGTTTGTGTATCCCACCATCTCATCCCATAGTCCAAGAATGCTTCTCTTCCATAGATTTGTATCAACCTAAGCTGAGGTTGCTTTTAACTGATACCCACTTGCTTTTAACTGATGTACTGAGTACCCATAATGCTTGAGGTGTTCTGCCATAAATTGCTCACCATTCATTTTAGTATGCCTAATTCTAATAAATGCATGATTAATTTGCAATCTTTGCCCATAGGGGTACTAGGTACAGGTATTGCTTTTCTTTGGTTAACAGACAGTTGAGAATAATGTGTTAACCAGGAAATCTATTAAGAACCAAGATCAATACAATCAGTATGAAATATTATGGTATGATGCCTCCTTTTGCTGTTACTCCTTTCCCTGCTACAGGCTTGCATGTTATATATTTTAATACCTGTCACAAAATAATTGACTGACTAATACATAGGTCCTGTGTATGCACAAAGCAGGGATTTTTCCTGGCCATCCAAGAAAGGGAGTTGTGTGGGGCCAGGAATGAGAGAGTGAAGTAGAAGTAGAGGGCGTGTGGTTCAATGAGATAGCTGCTCCTTTGGGAGGGGGAACTTGGGCACTAGCTTAAAACCTTGTTCAAAATGAGGCAGACCCTTGCATACTGCACTTTATTCAATGACTATTAAATGTAAGGTGCAGTGGCTTTGCTTCAAGAGAAAGGCAAAAGAGGGGCCTGGATGATTCCTAACCAGTAGTCTGGGAAATAGGAAGAATGTAGGTTCAAACCCTTCTGTGTGAGGTGGGGCTTAGAGCCTGTGTGAGTGCCCTAACCATTTAGATATTAGGCTAAAATGCGAGGGCCTTCCTCCAGTGTCCAACATCTTCTAGTCATGGATTTTTGCCTGGTTCCAATTTCAAGACTTATGTATGCCCAGGTATGCACTCGCAGGGCCACTGGGCATGCTTAGTCAGAGTGCAGCATCCTGTGCTTCCACGCTGCCCTGGGGTAGGCTTGCAAATTGTGTGTAAGTGCCAAAAGCAACAGTTATGTGGCTGAGCAAGTGCCATTTGGGTGTGTAAAGTGAAATAGGAATCTATCCTGAGAGTAAGTTCAACAGCTTTCCCTCCTTACACACAAACAATGGCCATTGATTTTTCTCTCATTTGGTGAAACTACTATTGAACTGGAATCCTGCAAGATTTAACCACTGACTCTGTAAGAGGATTTAGAAAACCAACATCTTGTTAAACACTGCAGATGTGCTAGAAGAGGCACATCCAGAATTCTCCTCCTGTCCTTGACCCCTGCCATGAGGTGCGCACCCTTTTGTCAAAACCTTTATCAAAACTTGTGGGAGGGGCTGTAAAGGCTAACTCTTCACAACAGATGTGCTGCTGCTGCTCTGCTCTTTAAAATACATGGTCTCTGTGTCTATTTGTGTATTGTTCATTTACTTACTTGATTGAGGATTAGTGCTCATTGTAACACTTAAATCCCTACAACTTGGAAACAGCAGTGCCTGACTCCTGGATTGGAGCCCAGCAGCCTGTGTTGGGGGCCTGGGCTCACATGAAGAGTTAGGAACCTCAGAATATCAACCATAAAAAACACCAAGAAGGGAGTCACCTAGTGAGAGCCAGTTGAAAATGCTGAGAACTGGGGTGTTATTGAAATGCTACTCCTCTCCAGAGGTCTGGGGCCTCTGTTCACCTTGGATACAGAAGCTGGAATCCTCTCCCGAGGTTACATACCTACATCCATTCTTTAACCAACCTGGAGCCCTGCTCAGCTCTTTAAAAGGACAGCCGGATGTGGAGGCATATGTACCTTATATACAATAGCCTTGTGGTTAGAGCATTCGCCCAGGGAGTGTTAGGCTCGGGCTCAGTGACGTTATCCATCTGAGAGGATTCAAACCTGTATCTTCCTCCTCCCAAGAGAATACCTTAATCTCTATGCTAGATTATTGAGTAGGGAGGCATTCTCTACCTCTGCTGCTGAAGATACACCACTTTACTGAGAAGAAATGGAAGATCTGTTGAACTATGCAGTCATGCTCCCTCTTAATCAGGCCCAGGTCATTCAGCGAGAGGGGAGGAATCCTGAGTTCTGATCCCTGTTCTCAGGATTATCTCTTTTTATTCACTTCATATTACACAGTCATTGATTTAAAAAAAAAAAGAAAAAAGAATCCAGGGAACAGGCACCACGTCTCACCACTCCCAGCTGAATGCTGTGACCACTAGACTACAGGCTATTCTTGCCTGGTTTCTTTGTAGCCCAAGCACAAGGGGGCTGGACCTGATGATCTTGAGAGGTCCCTTCCAGCACCTGACATCTATGACTCTATGAACCTTTTTACAGAAGCAGGATGGTGGCTGCTGTGGTTCCTCTGCTTTACCTGTGGCTAGGGTGTTATGCCCTGTTGTGTCAGGGTTGACAATAGCTTTACAGAGAGTTAGATTATGGATTTGTATACTGTGGTTTGGATAGGGATAATTCTGCCTCAGGCAGGGGGTTGGGCTAAATGACACCTGGAGGTCCCTTCCAGCTCTGCTTCTCTATGATTCTCCTTCTGCCTTTTTCTTTGTGCTGAACAAGCAATTTTCTCAAATCTTCAAACCGTTCTAAAATAGGCAGTGTTCAAAATCATTTTTAGAAGTCAGTTTCTGCCTAGTTAATGTAAATGTCAAAGGAGGTCCCTCCACGTCAGGCTTCAGACAAATTGGTGGGGCAAGGCTGGGGGAAGCTTAACAACCAATGTCTATGTTATATGTTTTCTATTGATAAATGGAGCATATCAAATCTCCAGCACTACTCACATTAGACCCTTCACAAGTACTAAATTCAAAAAAGAAATGAAAGATACCAGAAAATCAAAATATCAAATAAATAGCATAACTGTTTCCACAAACTATAGGTTAATGATGGATGAACCACAAAAAGTCAAAGTGCAGTCTATATAAGCATCCCACATCTCGGATGGTGTTCAAAAACATTTTTAACCTCTCGATTCTATAAAAACTGATGACATATCTCATCAAAGACTCGCCACATTTCTGGTATAAATCAGGAATGGCATGTAAAAAGCTTTCTTCACAGTACTTCATCATTTCAGAACAAGAGGAAATGGGAAGAGGACAACCTCCTCTATGAGCTTGGGTG
Organism: Alligator sinensis; assembly: GCF_000455745.1. NCBI lineage: Eukaryota > Metazoa > Chordata > Crocodylia > Alligatoridae > Alligator > Alligator sinensis. The sequence continues at coordinate 1,425,283 of NW_005842243.1, read as the reverse complement.
GGTTTTAGTTTTATTATGAGGCAAACTACATGGGGAGTGCAGGAATTTCTTTATATTAAAGTTGTTTTTTTCATGCCTACTGAAGTTATACAAATAAAAAGTTGATAAATAAAAGATAATAAATCCAAGATAAAATTAATTTTTTTTAAAGTTCTGAAAGGCAAAATAGCACAGATTTTCATCTTGGATGTGGTATTGAAACTTTAGAAATCGAATTTTAAGTTGTATAGAAACATCAATCAAATATCTACATTATAATGGTTTGGAAGCTTTTCCCAGGCTATAAATAATTTCATCCTATTTCAGTGTGCCATTGTAATTAACTTACACTGGAGAATAATGCCCTATTTTTAATTTAACTCATTCCATTTAGCTCAAACAGTCCTCTCATTACAATATAGTTAAACAATAACCAGAATCTAGGGAAATACACAACTGAAAATTAACATCTGCTGTAATATGTTGGCAAACACTAGGCCTAATATTTGTTAGTATCTAAGCAGATGTCTGCATAGTTTAAAAAAAAAGAAATATTAAAAAGAACACTTTTAAAAGCAAATTTATAAATTAATTAAACCCAAATTCTTAATTAGCATTGTTTTGATCAAACTGCTTTGCTCTTGTAAACAAATTGGAGAAATATGGGCTAGACAATAATAAATATGGGCTACTATAAGGTGGATAGACAGCTGGTTCTACATGAGTATGTCCTTTGCTCCGTGCTACTCAATGTGTTTATTAATGATCTGGGTCCTGGAATTGAGAGCTTCTTGAGCACACTTGAAGAAAAATTACAAACACGCTGGAGGACAGGAGTGTAATTCAGAGTAATCCTGACAAATAGGAAAGCTGGGCTGGAGCTAACAAGATGAAGTTCACCTCTGACAAATGCAAGGTTCTTCACCTTGGGACGAAAAATCAAAAACCCCCCAAAACCCAAAATGAGTGGCTGGATGGCATCACTGCGGAGAAGTATCTGGTAGATCACAGACTCAATATGAGTTTGCAGCATGATGCAGTTGCACAAAAGCAAATGCAGTTTTTAGATACATTGGTAGAAGCATTAGGTGCAAGACATGGGAGGTGACGGTACCTCTCTCCTCGCCACTGGTTAGGCTTCATCTAAAGTACTGTGTGCAGTTTTGGGATCTGCATTATAAAAAGGACATGGACAAGTTAGAGAGTGTCCAAAGTGGGGCCACCAAAATGATAAAGCATTTGGAAAGCAAGTCACACAAGGAGAGCCCTTTTCCTTCCAAAAGGAAGTCCTAAATGACGGTGCAGTAACCATGGCACCATATGAGCGCATGTAGACATGTCCTATGGGTATTTCCCATGCTTCTGGGCTTTGCTGGCTGCCCTCCTGTGCTACATCAGGGTTTGTTTGGGTTTTTTTAAAGTCTTCCTCAGAACCATTGAGTGTTGGCTTTTGATATGTTAAAGCTACTACTATGCATAAAATTATACTGGGGACAATACAGTTAAATAAAACTCTTACAAGAGACAAAAGTTGTTTTGTGATATCAGGTCTCTCTCTTGTACATTTCTTGAACCATAATGGCTAAAACAACATTCTAACCTCACATAAAACTGTAAGCATTAAAAGTGGAGAAAATAACAGTTAAGAAATACAAATATTTAGATCACACTGGCAAATAAAGGAATAATATTCCAAAAATTACTTCTAGTATTCTTAGCAATAATATACTCTTACTTAGCTTTAACCTAGAGATAACACATTTCTACAGCATTCTTCCTATATGTATATGGATGGACTGAAGAATGATTCATGGTTGGGTGTCTGGGTGTTATGTGGTTTGTGTACTGCATGCTATTCAGAAGGAATTGTAGCTCATATTGCTTAAATTGTTACAGGCTCTCTAGCCTTATCTCTCAGGCCTCTCTATACCCAGGCATGTTTCTACCCTCTCTGAGCTATTGGTTTGCCAGCCCTTGCTCCCCGGCCTCTCCATTCACAGGCCTGTTGGGACTCTTCCACCCCTTAGTCCCATCCACAAACCTCCAGATGTTGCTCAGTCCTCAGGCTATTTACCCCCAGGCATCCTGGTGGAAGGCCAGGGTCTCTTCTCAGCTGCCCATGTGCTTCTCCCAGGTCTGCTGCCAGGCTCAAACTACTACCCTGGCTCAGGCTCTGGGCTTATATCCCATAAGCCCAGACTCCTGCTAGGTCACGTGACTCGTGATTGCCTCCTACAGCACCTGTAGACTGCTGCATCTGCAGTCTGCCTTCTTTTAAAGCAGCAGGAGCACCAAGTCAACTTTCAGCCACTCTCTCTGTGCGTATAGCCTGCAGACTAGATGAGGATTTGGATGGTAATGTGGATTAAATAAACATTAAATTTATTATAAGAATACAAGGATTTCCAACAACATCAACATGTCTTTAATCTTTCCCGTGTCCTAGCTGAGCATCCATCTTCTTAAAGAAAGCATTTATTAGATAATGTGTTGACCACATCTTGTCAAAAACGAAGCCTTAATAACTGACTAATTTCATCATGACATTCTCTTTCCTCCCTCATTGTTCCTTCAAATCAGACAGCACTTGAGAAGATGAATTGTTTTTGAATGAGTCAGCAAATAACATTGTCTTTTATCTTTATTGCAGACAGAAATTTGCTGTTCCTATGTCTTGATAATGTATAATGATGTATAAAATGGATTAAGTCCAATGCAGAGCACAGTGAAGAATAGTGGTGAACAATATTCATTCTTTCATTTAAATTTCTGGGAATAAAAAAGAATGAACAGAATGAAATAGAATTGAAATTTTGAGTTCTGTGGGCTGCTGCTGTTCTGCCCATAAAAGCTCAAAGTACAGTGCCATAGTTACCAACAAGAAGTTTTTAAAGGAAGTCAAAAGTTCAGCGTGTCTCAATTTAAACACCTTTTCTGTCTCACTGGGCACATCTACATGAGATGCTACATTGCTGTAGCTTGTTGCTACGACAGTGTAGCATCGGCAGGCACAAACTGTGATGCCAACACTATATCGCCATGGCAATGAGCTATGTCACCATAGCTTGTTGCTATGGCAACATAGAGTCTCAAAATAACCGTGCAACACCGGGACCGCACAATGCTATCAGGAACTGCTCAGTCATTTACTACTTGCTAGAGCTTTAGTAAAAACTCTGCGGTACCAAATGCGCAGTCAGGGGCACATAAAATAGACATGCTCACTGAATACTGTATCTGGTCACTGTATAGCTCTTTTTCTAAGTACAGGTTTCCCTCACCAACCATAGTTTTGCCAACCATGGTTTTGAGCATCCATGCTTAATATTCTAGATACCATTTTGGCTACCACAGTATACAGTTTTGAGTAATCACAGTTTTCCGTGGCTGAGCATCAGCCTGCCACCTGCCATTTTTCCCATAAGCCTTTTGTCTTGCTGACCACAGTTTTGCCAATCACAGGAACTTTCAGGAACCTACCCCCAGTGGTTGGCAAGGGAAACTTGTACAGATTTTAACTTTCAGGACCACTACAGGTTCTTTTTCAATATGGCATAGTAATATTATTTATACCTTCCTATAATAGAGAACATTTTACTAAATGGAATGGTGTCAAATTTCAGACTGATGAAAGGAAATACCTTTTTGCATTATGTAAAGTTTACTTGTAATTCACTGAGTTCATGGGATGAAGAAAAGAAAGTGAAAGGATTACAGAGCCATGGTATAAATTAACCACTGAGTGATGGGGAATATTTGAAAGAAACTTCTCTTAGAGAAAAGGCTATTTTGTAATTTATCCATTAGGAGCTTTCTATTGCATTCCACTGAAATATCTGATACCTGACCACTGTTGAAGAGAGGCTACTAAAGTAGATAAATCATGGGATTTCTTATCAGATCAAGTATACAATGGGCATTTTCTGGGATTTAATAGGAACATCCAGGTAGAGGTGTAAACCCAGAATATCAATTCATGAAAATGAAAAGTAGCCCTTTCTTTTATGCTCAGTGGCCCTCATCTTCCAGGAATATAACCCATGATACTCCCCAACCATCAAAAATGTGCAGCTAGCTTCATTGTTTACTTGAAGTAATCTTTGCATGATAAGCTTACAGGCAACTGGAAAAATGGGTTGTTAAAGAGCAATCTCCAGTGATATATCTGGTCTTAAATAGCTTATTTGAAGCGCAGCATATGCATGAGTTAGCAGATTTATTTACTTTGAGTTGTTGGGTGACATGTAATGGAAAGGTATAATTTTTACCTGATCGAACTTTAAGAACATAACATGTTGCTTTCTCATCTAGTAGATTCCTACAGAGCCAAATGGTCTTCCATATTTATCATCAGTAATGTAGAAGAAAATCATTTTGCTAAAGTCTGCATATGGTGAAGATCAGAGTGCTAAAATTTATGAGGACAGGTCACACAAACAGAGCGATCTGGAATGCTTTATAAACTGATGCTTTCTGACATGCATTTTAACACAGCCAAATGAAATGTCCTGTATCTAGGAAGAAAGGAAGAGATCACACACTTGTAGAAAAGGAGGGGAAATCCATCTTGGAAAAGTGTGAGTCTAAAAAGAGCTTTGAGAATCACAGTGAATAATCAGCTTACACATGAGCTCTCAGAATGATGCTCTGGCTAAACGACTTGCATAATCTTTGGATGAGTAATCAGGAGACTATATAGAAGGAGTGGTGGTGGTGTTTTATTTCTCTGCAGCATGAGTGAGATGACTAGTAGAATTGTGGTTTTCTAATACCACCAACATTCTTCTGTCAGCAAGATTGATTCAAGTTCTGGTCTTTTGTAATGGGGGACTCAAGGATCTCTGTCTACTTAGCTTATGGATGAAAAGGGCAAAAAATGACTTAATCAGCTGGGGAGAAAAATTCTGGTGGTAGAAGGCACTCTAACTGAGCAGATGAAAAGTGTAAGAAGAGACAGTGGCTGATGTTAGAAGCACTCAAACTGAAAATATGTTGCAAATTTTTAACTGAAGGAGTTTTGAATTTGGAACAGCTGGCCAGATTCTCCATCATTTAAAGCCTTTTGGTCGAAGTTGGATGCCTTTCCAAATGGTATGTTCCAGTGCAATCGGAAGTTATTAGGTATGACATAGGAATTACTGGATGAGTTTCCAGTCTTGCTAGGCAAGAGAACAGATTAGGTGATCAGAATGTTTCTTGCCAGTTTTAAACCCTATAAATTATTATTTGTAAGTCATCTAAGAACCTTATCAGGAGCAAGATTTCCATTTTATCATAAATACGAACTGTTGTTGAAATTTCAGGTAGCTGGAATAAGCTTCAAGGAAGGCCTTTATCAGAAACTGAACTGCAAGTTATGCTTATGATCTAGTAGTTACACTAGTCTAGTTCTCCCTGGGTCCAGCTGATGAGTGCTCCAGCACTGTTTTTCAGTGGTGCTTCTATACATCTTTGATACACTGGATTCTGTTAATCTATTTAACTTTTATATTGGTATCACTTTTAAATTTTTGCTCCTCACCCCCACCGCAGTGCTGGTCGTTTCTATCACAGGGGCTCCACGCCGCATGCCTGCAGCTCCACGTTTGCAGTGGGAAAGCCCCGCACTGGACTCTGTGTGGAAGTAGGGGGCAAGGCTCCCTCCACTCCCTGCAGAGTGCAGGGACCTGCGCAGCAGGGAGTGGGGGAGGCCGCAGGCTCCAGGGCAGGGCTTCCCCTGCTGCAAGTGCTGGAGCTGCAGGCATGTGGCACAGAGCCCTGGTGATAGGGCAGGCTCTGTTCTTTCCCCCCAACGCTGCACTGTTCGGAGCCACATCCCACTGGGTGCCTGCACCAGGCACGAGTGCCCTGACCTCCCCGCCAGCTGCTGCTGCCAGGCAGTGGAGACTGCATGCTATGGGGGGACTGTGTGTGGGGTCTCTGCATCTCCCACCCTCACACCCACACCCTGCTCAGCTGAGCTCCATGCTCCTGCTTCCTCTCTGTGCACAAGCTCTGCACTGTGCTCCTGCTTCTGCCCAGCTGCAACTCCACCCCCGCACCAGCCCCGCTGCTTCCCTACCTGCTGCTCTGAGTGATCAGGTTCTGGCTGCAGCAAGAGCCCCTCTCAGAAGCTGCTGTCTGCCCAGAGCCCTTCTCCCCAAGAGGGTGGGAGCGACGCCCAATAGGGGTTGTACACATGGGTGCCTTGCTCCCACCCTCATAAGCAGAAGGGCTGGGCAGGGTGCAATTCACTGGAGGGTGCCACAGGCCAGATAAAAGTGCCTGGCAGGATGGATTCAGCCTACAGGCTGTATTTTGCCCACCTCTGTGTTATAACATATCACCCCACCCTGGAACCTATACAGAACATCCTCAAACAATTGCAACCCATACTAGAAGAAGACCCAGTTCTTAAAGAGATCTTCCCAGAACCACCTATCCTAGCTTTCAAACAAGCACCAAACCTCACCAACCTCATCATCAGAAGCAAACTTCCTATGGCCCAAAACACACCAAAGGGATCCAGACCGTGCCATGACAAGAAATGTAAAACCTGCCAACACATCTCCACCACCCCCACAATTACTACACCCCACAACAGAGCCATCAGCATTCCTGGATCTTACAGCTGCACCTCCAGAAATGTAATATATCTCATCCAATGCACCAAATGCCCTGATGGAAAATACGTAGGAGAGACCAAACAACTGTGCACCAGAATGAACACACACTGGAAATCTATCAAAGACAAGAATACCCAATTACCTGTGGAGGCACATTTCTCATAAGAAAACCACTCTCAAATCTTTCAGTTCTAGTCGTCAAAGGGCATTTACAAAACACCTTTGCACAGATGGACCTATGAACTTCACTTCATCAACCTCCTGGATACAAAAAATCATGGACTAAATACAGACATTGGATTTATGATGCATTATAACCTGCCTAACATCTGACTCCCCAGGTACCTCTCCACTATTTACCAGCTTCATTCATTCCCCTTTCCTGCCACCCCCCACCTGTCTCTCACCCGTTGACTCCTCAATTTACATCTTCACTGACTTCCTGTCTTACATGCATATCAGCCTCTGGCTTATTTACTATTCATTCCATCCAGGAAGAGCACACACCAACTGCAGACGCTTCCTCAGCCTGACAAAGGGCATTTATACCCATAAGTTTTCTAAGAAGAATTTTTCCAGCTATTTGAGTTGGCCTAATAAAAGGTATCAGATTTACCCGAAGAACCTTGTCTGTCTTTTAATTTAAGCTTTCTATAGAAAATCATAGTCAAACATATCTGTAGGAGCTTCCAGTGGTTGATTGATCATATAATTAACTTTCATCCTCAAAAAGGTTGGTGTCCTACTTATCCAAATGCAGAGTGGTTAGCAGAGTGAAGTTTGTCAGCTTGTGCAGCAGCAAACACTTTATAGAACAAACTCTGCTCTAATCCTACTAGTGCAACCCCCGTGGTATAAATGCAAGAAAATTTCAGCTGCTAGATGCTAAGATCAGCTTGTGCTGGACAAACTGGCCTGTGTTGAGGACCTATTCTGATTTGTACCTCAGTCTTCTTGTTTGATGACTGAAACTGATCCTCTGGGTCTGGAAGAAATGATCCATGTCCACTCTTGATACAGAAATGTGCCACAATTCACAAGGGGTGAGAAGTGCAGTGATCTTTGGGCAGAGCCATCCCTCGGGTAGGGTGAATCAGGGTGACCACCCCAGGCCCTGCACTTCACGGGGCCCTGCAGAGCTGGCCAGAGCAGCCATGGCCCCTCCCGTGGGGCACACCTGTAGCTGGCAGCTCAGCCCCATGTCGTGGAAAAAACGTCCGGCCACTCATCACCATTCCCCCACCCCAGCTGGTCTGCTGAAGAGTGGCTCGTCCAGGGCGCACGGGATCTGCTTGGCCATGGACACCAAATTTCATTGCTATGGCACTGCCATGCCCTGCCTTTGCAAGGGTCCCACGGCCCCACACAGTGTTAAAGCACAGGCTGATTTGCCCTGGGCCCCGCACCCCGCTAGGGTGGGCTCTGTCTTTGGAATATCCTCAAGTCACTGAAGCCCTAGGCCTCAGGCTGCAACCTTTCTTGAAGTGGAAGTTGGTCATTTTTCTCTCTCCAGAGCAGGCCGTATGCTGAAGACTCCTTCAAGTCACTGTGATTGCTTCAGCAGGTCTGACATCAGTTCTGTTTACTCTCATGGGCAAAAATGAGGATTATCCACGATCAGCCAGCTTTCTTAGAGTAAAGAGTTAGTTACTTCAGAACAAAAACATTACAGAGAAATATTAAGAAAATAGTTTATAAGCATACTTAGCTTACCAGCTAGTCACCCATCGTCTACTGTGAGTTCTCCCACAGGACTTATTTTTGCTGGTCATGGCTTCATGTCGGCCAATAGAGACACTCTCTCCTCCCCTTGTTGTTTTCTATAGTTTGATATCCTTTGTCTGCCCTAGCATATGAACCAGGTTGGAACATCCTATGTGCTTTTTTTCTCTGGAGGTGGGGTGTTGATCCAAAACTTCAAAAGCTTTCTCCGCAATATTTCAACAATGAGGATTTTCATTAGTACCTCTCATTGCTTTCCACCAGAACTGAAGAGTTTTTCTTACCCATTTAGCTAGTAATAAATGTCTAACTAGCCATTAAAGATTATATCTAAACATGTATAAAACTAATACAACAGTCTTTGAAAACTCCATGACACCTGTCACAATGCACATTTATTAGGCTCTATTATGTGGGGGTTCTGCCTTCCTGCTAAGCGTTCAACAGTGGCTGCTTAGCATTCAGTCTCTGTTATACTATCAAGCTTTTGAAGAACACAGTGGTGTTGACTACAAAGAATGAAAGAATATGAATGGTTTGAAGAAGAAACTGTTTAATTAAAACATGGCAATGATCAATGTGTGTAGATAATAAGAAAAATTGGAAAGATCATGAGAAATTACAATTCCTGTTCAAACAAATGGGGAATAACAATATTTAATCTCCCTGTAAAAGACTTGTTTTTAATTCAGTAAAGTAGATGGGAAAGATTCAGAGCTGTCAGTCTTAGAAGTCACACTAGGAAGCCACAACAATGCTGGAAAGCATGACAGTAAAAACCTATAACCAGTTTTTCTCACTGGGGATGGGGAGTTTTGTGTGAGTTGTACAGTCTTCACAGATTTAACCTAGGAAACACATCCTGTGCAGTACATCTAATGCAGTACATCTCAGAAGGAAGGGCAAGGAAAAGTAATCAGAAAATCCCTCCTTTCCTCCTTCTAGAGCTCTGCTTTCTTTTATTGGAACTTCTAGAGCAAATGCTGGTCTGCTGTGTGGATTTTTTTGTGCATGTCCTCATTGTAATCACCATTAATTAGGATTTATGAGAACAAAGGAAGGTATTTTTATTCAGTCTGATTCTTGAACACAGCTGTGTTCATCAGCCAACTTCTTTTGCTGCTTCTGTCTTGATTTCAGACCTGAGGCTTAAATAGTTTGATTTTGCTGTTCTTGATAGTACTGTTAATAAAGGTAATATCTAAGATTTTATTTGAAGGTTATTTAAATATCTAATACCTGTAGATTTCTGTGGAGCAACTTTCAGCACTAACACAAGAAAAATCTAATATGTGTCTATAGCAATACCATCCACTAATTCATGACACCCCCCACATTTTTTCCAAATTGAGAGCAAAATTCTGACATTATCTTCATGTTTAGTGCATAGTGCTGTACGTACTCCATCAGCTTCAATGGTGCACGACACAGTTCTAAGCACAGTGTCTTGTTTGCTCTATTAGTTTTATGTCCACAACTCCCTTAATTCAGAGACACCTTTCAGTTCACCATTAAATGACAATCAGAAGCTCAACGTAAGCTACTTGTATATAACTACTGATATTAGACTGTCCTTAAGGATGCCAGCTCTGACTGGCTTATGAAAAAGATGACATGACCTGATGATGGATAGAATGTATCAGATAATAAATTAGTTTTCCATGTAAAAAAAAAAGTGTTTATTTTTCATGAACACTTGACAAACCCACAAGCCACAACTATAATTTTAATACAAAAGTTCTATTTACATGAGAATTGTTAAAGTTTTTTACCCTAAAATTCTTCTCTTTTCAACAAAAAATATATTTGATTAGTGCCTGGGTTTGGTTTGGTTTGGTTTGGTTTGGTTTTTTTTCAAGGGTAGGGAATGGGGGAGGATTATGGTTTTACAGCCAGCTTCAATTTCTGACCATTCCTATAAAAGACAATATTTAAAGTTCATTTACTTACAAATAGTCTATTTAGTTAAAACATTAATTTCCCCACTGCTCAGAAATGGCTGAGGATTTTAGTCACAGATTCTAGGCCAAAAAAACTTCCATCACTTAAGAAGCTGAACAGGGCATTTTCAGAGAAACAGTCAATTTTTTCCCCAGACAGTTGTAAAACACTACTTTTCTGAGACTTAAAACAGATGCTGTTTTGGACACTTTGGGTCACCAAACCAGACAACATAACGCCATAATGTAACTGAAGGAATTTTCTCTGTGGGAGTATTTTAGCCCTTCTCTGGCGCAAGTACTAAGCACGCCTATCTTTTCTCACTTTTCCCTGAAACAGGAAGTGGGAATTGGTTTAGGAAGGTCAGAGGAGATGTAGTGGAAGAAGGTAGTAACTGAGAAAAGATGTAATGGTAGAGCTGTGACTGTCAGATCAGAGAAGTTTGGACAGGGAGACGCCAAACTTTTTTTTAAAAGACCCAGCTAGAATATTTGGCATCTTAAGGAAATGTAGCGTCAACATGGTGGGGAAGATAAAGGCAGGGTTATGAAATGCACACAAAGGGGGAAACATAAAAGCTGTTTAGAAATGACTGAAGGACCGATCTCTATCAGCTGCCTTAAAGGATATAGCTTTGTAATAAAGGTTTGGTATGACTGCAGATACTTTGGGATTGGGGTAAAATCCAAATCTGGTAGAGCTAAACCTAGGGCCCCAGAGCCCTGAGCCATGTGATGAGGGCACAGTTTCAGCTTTGTTGTTGGGAGGTTCGAAAAGAAACTAGCTTGGATAAAGAAAAAAACTTTGAAAAATAAAATCGAACATAAGCAGTGCAAGGACACCACTTGGACACTGAAAATACAGCTTACAAAATAGATGTGAAATGGACAAATAACAATTTGATCTGTGAAGCCTATACTTCTATTGATCCTACTGAGGCTTGGAAATAGAATGATTTCTCCTCTTCCTTGTTACTGTCCCACTTTCTTTTTCTGGCTTTCCTTGCCTTTCCTTTTTTTGCTCTTTGTTTTTCACACCAAAAGCTAATTTTCTTGCTGGCTGAACCTGCTGGTTTCTTTCATCTCTATGCATTTTCTTCAAAAGACTTGAAATGTCACGTATCTGTATGTCCTACTGAGATGCTCTTGTCTTATTAATGTAACAACGGGTGTTTTTTAATTAGAAGACATAAAAGTTCCATGAGCCTGTCTCCATGTTACCCCATACGTATCATGAGAAACTGGCATTGTCAGTGTTCTGCAAACAACTGGGAATCCATTTTAAGGATGTTTGACTACATAATCACAAATAGGTATTTGTTCTTTATGGGATTAGTTAAGTAGATTTTTCCAAAAATATATTATAAGCTCAATATGAATAACTACAAGTATCTACACACATCTTGTTTCAGGGAAACAAGCACAACATGAATTTTTAATGCTACCAGAGAGTTGGAGCCTGGATACTGGAGTGATAGATTTATCAGAAATGCAGGCTCTGGTATGGATCTTCAAACAGAGGAACCAAAGTTTAGACACTGTAATTGCCATCCATGCCTCGACTTGCTTATTCTGAGCTCATGTTTGTTATAATAAAAGTATTGAATTCGAGGAGAGTGATTAGGTTCTTATGTTATCAGTCCATTGCTATGACTGCCCTGGAGGGGATATGCACATGTAACAGTCTTAGCTACAAAGATCTGGTTCTTTTGTTCAAGGTTCTGCTTTTAGTTCTGGAAATCCCCAGTTCAGGCCCAAGTGTACTGGCCAAGATGCTGGCTGTCACATCTGACACTTCTGAATAATTCAGTAGGTGCCTCGACATGGATTTAAAATCTAATTTTCAGCTCGTATATGCAGAAATTCTGGGTCTCCACTGAAAAGTACAGCCAGAGCAAACACCATTATCCTGCAGTTTAAGTGGCCCTCATTTTGGAAGGAAGTGGAAAAGACAAATCATAACTGGCTTAGGACTTAATATTTGTCTGCACTGAACTTGAAAATTACGCCTGCCTGCTGCCGCACTGAGACAGTTGCTGCAGCTTGTTAAAGGAGCAATTGGCTGTACTCTCCCACCGAGATTTTTGTTTTTTGGTTTTTTTACTCCTCTCTCCCCTCCAGGAAACCTAAAAAAAAAGTGTTGCTGACTGGCATGAGTAAAAGTCTCAAAACCAAAATGTTTATGCCTAGTGGTTTTTTTGTTTTGTTTTTAAATTAATTTACTTGGGGTTTTTTGCTAGCTTCAATTTTTGGATTGCTCAACATGATTGCTTTGACTTTTATTTTTAAATGGCTACCAGGCAGGCACTTTTTAAACATGTCTCAAGTTGAGAGCAAAATTCATGACATCAGCAAAAAGCTTGTCTGGAGCAGTGGCAGAGAGCGATCCTATGGCAAATTGGTACTTTTGACATGTAAATGAGATTCCCTGTCACAGTGCCATTGCTTGGGGGTAGGGGTGGCTGGCAATGGAGTACTGGGTTTTGTCAATGGCAGTCAAGGGAAATGATTTTCTCTCCCCTCTCCCCGCAACTTTTCAACACTGGTATAGTAACACCTAGAGGTTTTTGCCTAGTTTTGAGCACAGCACTTCAAGAAAGATAGGGATATACTGGAAATAGTCCAGCAGGGAACAACAAAAATTAGGTCTAGGAAACATTACGTGCAAGGAAAGGTAGAAGGAACTGGAATGACTGCACTCTCACATGCAACATGCCTCAGAATTTAATATGCACCTTGTTTTTGAAAGGCACAATAAAGACGAAAAAGATTTTTCCTTGAAGTAAGTAACTGAGTAGCAGCAGCAAAGGAGCTAAGCCTGCTCATTATTCTGTTGTATGTGAGTAGTGTGCAGATTTTACTTTTACTCATAACTTGCAGAAACTGTTCTTGCTATCTCTTTCACATATAATGCACATAGAAATTTCCAGCAGCTATGTTATTGGGGAAAGTGCATGTTGTATGGAAGAAGATACAGTATTTAATTTTGTAGAGAAACAGAAGGAGGACTTGATAAGTCTTCAGCTACACCAGTGGTGCTCACAGTTTTGACCCTGTGGGCCAGCTGAATGGGGCAGAGCTGGTCAGCAGACCAGGTCAAATCTTGGCTGCTCCCATATGCCAGGATCAGGTGCAGGGGCCCTGTGCTGTCTCTACCCAGCTACAGCCTGATCCCAAACAGGTGTGGGCAGCGCCGGTCACCAGAGCCCAATCCTGGATGGGTGAGAGCCGGGGTGGGGGGGAGGTACAGGGCCCTCACCCAGCCCCCATGCAGAGATTGGCCCCTGTGTCACTCTGCATGCCCAAACTAGGGTTCACGGCTAAAACCAGTGGGGTTCCCCACAGATCAATGACAAGTCCTGAAGGCTGGACTATATAGTGCTGGGAACCAGTTCTGGCACACAGACCAGGGTTGAGCACCCCTGAACTACACTATTTTCAGTAGCTGCAAGGGAAAGGACAAGAAGTAATAGTCTTGAATTGCAACAAAGGAAATCTTGGGTTGGATATTAGGAAGAACTTTCTATCACTGTGGCTAAGCACTGGAACAGGCTGTGGAATCCTAGGGACAGGAATTACACATAAACTGGTTCAAATCTGTAACACAACAGTAGGTCAGTGCACATAAACTGCTTTCAAAATGGCCAAAACTGGTTTAAGATACACCTGGATGGATGTAGGATCAGACTTAACCGATTTAGATTAAATTGGGTCATTGAACTTCTGTCCCAGATTCCATACAGATTCAAGTTAACTCACAGTGCCTCAGCATCCCAGGATGCTTGGCACCTCCCCTGAAAACCCCCCCTTTCAGGGTAGACAGGCTAGCTGTCTACTTCAGCCAAGCAGGAAGGCGTGCTCTGGCACCCTCTGGCTTCAGGCCTAAGCCACTGCAGGAATGTGGGTGCCTTTCCAGAATAAAAAATGAATGTCTGTTCACTTGCTTATTGGTTCAATCTATGCAGCTTAGACTAACCTACAGAAATTGAATCCACTCAGTCTCAGTCTTTTTGACTGCCTGCATTTAGCCTGGAAGTTTTTAAGAGAAGGTTAGACAAACACTAGTCTAGAATCGTTTGGACAGGGAAGATCCTGCCTTGAGCAAGGGGTTGAACCAGATGACCTCCTCAAATCCCTTCCAGCCTTTTTTCCGCTATGATAGTTAGCTTTAAAGCCTGAATATGCTCTTGCTTCCACCTGAAATAGAGTTTTGTCAAAACTATAAAACTAATTGGTGTGTGAGAGCAGATTCTACCTACAGTCAATTTACAGCTAGGTAAGACAGTCAGTAAAAAGGAGTCTTGAAAAAGTAGAGCAGGAATAGGGACATAAATGAACCATTTTTAGGGGATTATTATTTGTTGATTACTGTCCCCATTTTCAAAGTATGCAGATGAAGACTCAAGCAGGTCTCAGTGTATAAATTATTGATGAATCTTAGACTAAGCACAGAAATTGGGAATACCCAGCAGCACACTCACATCCCTACCTGTATGCTGACTGATGTTCTTTTTAAGACCTGGCTCATGTTAGTGTTATCAGTAGAAGCAAATATATAAAGCTGGCCTCATTTCCAGATAACACCTTTATTTCTCTGCCAGTCCTTACTGGGATGTCATGGAAGAGAAATAAAGGCTTGCTATCAAATCATGGCATGGTGCTGCAAACTCTTATTTGGGTCAGTGTTTCTAATTAATGTTCAGATGAGGTGATGTGTTTTTTTGTTTCCCTTTGGGAACTAAGTATCTTTGGCCCCGATGCAACTGCTTGCACAGCTAAATTCTTTGAGAGGATAATCCTGCACATTATTGATCAAAATGTATTACAGCTGTAGCCCTAATTCCTTCCATATTGTATTTCATAGTCAGACACACACAACATGAATGCAATTTTTGTTTAAAAATATCATTAAGCTGCAAGATTAAGCACTAGTTAGGAAATCATACAATTCGTTCCTCTTGTTATGAGAGAGTCTTTTAATATAAGTCCCAAGCTGTTCATCTGATTGGTCCTTCTGATGTCACAGACGTCCATTCTTCTATATTCCTTGTCCCTACTGGTGGCTCAGTCCCAGTCTCTCTGACTAACCAGTCACAGTTCTTGCCTCACATTTTTGACTTGGTTCATATATGTTCTTTATTTTTTCTTGCCAACTAGTTTCCAGGCCCAGTCTTCTTGTCCAACTAATCCCAACCTAATCCCAACTTTTTCTTATCTCCCCCACCCTACCCTACCCTCAGTCCCTATCCTTTTATCCACAACTTCCAGTCCTTCTGTTCAACATCCAGTTATCCTCCAAGGTTTCTTGTCTCCTCTCTATTCACTTCAGGAAGCTTTTTCTTCTATGCTTATAGGACATCAAGAGTTGCAGTGAAACACACTGCTTTCAGTTCTGGGGTCTACAGCTGGGCCTAGAATGGCTTGGATCTGCAGGCACCTGCATGGAGGGGTCTGCTAAGCACTGGGCTAGAGCATGTATCATGTGGGTGAAAACTCTGGGGACAAAGCTTCTGATTGCTAATGAGTCTAACAAGTTACCACTAAGCATATGCATTTTTTTTCAGCCTTGTGTCTTGGCTAAATTTTGGAAGATTTCCTAGAGAAAGACAAAAGGCATATCCATGACTCAAGGGCTGTTCTCTGTCAAAGTCAAATCTTTGCTCAAAGGTTTGGGGTGTTACTGATTATCAAGGAAAGTCACCAAAATTTACCAATGGCAAAACAATAAGGTTGAGTTGTGTTGTTTCATTTAATTTTTTCTTCTCAGAAACAGTTAACAGTTTTTTAGCTGGAACATAAAACTTAAATTTGGGACAGATACATGGCTTCCAAAATTTAAATGTTGGACCAATATTTTAAAATTATAGCTTAAAAAATTAAAAACAGTAACTTTCATTACTCAAGCTGATGAGAATATTGAATTATAGGTGGTGCTGTGCTTGACTCTCTGGCCCAAATGACTTCTCACTCACAGGTGAGCCAACTGCACATGACTTTGGTATGGTGCTGGACTGAGTCTCAGACTTGGACCTCTAGATCCATAGAAAGAAACAGCTTAATCTGCTTCAGTATGTACATATTTGTGTAAATGCAAAGGATACTCCCTAGATGACTAGGAGCCAGGAGGCCATACACTGCAAATGGATCTTCAGGCTTTGAAATAAATAGCTCATTTTGATTATCTACTCTATTAAAGGCTAGGCAATTTTAAGTCGTCATAGTAGTATTTAAAGCCAGAAAAACTGATTTCTAGTATGTTACAAATTATCACTTTTCAGGAATATAGTAGCTAACAGCAAGGATTTAGAAAGGGAAGCTGTAAGTGAAATAAAAGAAGCAACAATGTTTTCATTTAAAACACAGCTTGCCAGTCAAACTTTGTCCTTGGTTCTACTGACTGTAACAATAGAAATGGCTGTAAGACCAGAATTTCAGTCTTGGTATGGTGTGACAATAAATCTTTTATTTTTCTTAGACTACATCTGTAGTTGTCCTCTAAGCAATCAGGGCTTAAAAAATCTGAGTTAAATCCTGCCCTCATTGACTTCAGTGGACAGTTAGGGACCTGCTAGTCCACTTAAGTATATTAGCACTATATACTGGAGTATGGAGTATGCTGATGTGTACTTACCCCTGTCTTCTAGGGGTAGCAATGAATAGCTAAATATGATTCAGCTACGCTCCATATTTAGCTTGCTTACCCCAGCTTGGAAGCCTAGGCATATATCCTTTCATGCTGAGTATATTTACTGAGGACCATTTCTGCTTGGTTAAGACCCCATTGAATCCCTGTAGCGGTGTGAAGGGTTGTCAGTCAGAAATACCTGGGCTGCACATTTGGGATATAGAGGTTTTATTTGAAATATCTTGTAGTTGTGTGCAGATTTCATGTGTATTAGATACATTACATATGTTGTCCATGAAGCATGTGAGTGTTTATTTGCACATCCACCTGGCTTCCCTGCTCTGGATTTGTTCATGTGCTTGTGCATAAGCATCTACTATTATTACAAAGGCCTGTATGAATAAACACTGATAAGAGATGCTTAAATATTGTGCCTGAATTGTGTTTTGACAGCTGTCTGATGCACACCCCCAGTCAATCTTTTAATTACATTGTGTTAACACAGTGTTTCATCTGTCATCCTTGGCTGACTGCAGAAAGGGCCAAATTTAGCCCTGGAGAGAATGGCTGCAGCTCTCTTTAATAGATCTGTGTTTTCTGATGCCAAGGTTGGACTAGGATCCATGAGTCGGTTATCATGGCTAGAAAAAGAAACATCTGCATAAGGATTATTAGAATAAGGTACAGAGGGTTGTTAAATATCTGCTTTGTACAATGTTTTAATCTAGTTTCTAAAACATTGTTTGCCTGATTCTGTTGCACATGATTTAATTAAATCCCAAGAGTTGACAGTGTTCTAATTGGCTAAACGTTCCCAAACATTAGACCTGGGTGAAGAAATATTCTTAACTTTTCAGTGATTTGCAATTAGAATTTCACTTCAACAATGTTTATCCTGTTTTAGTTTCCATAGTCATTTTGTTTGGATACTCATGGAAAATACATTTTTGAGCCTTTCGGATGCATTTATGAAACTTGTTTCATGAAAGTAACAAAATCAACATGACTAATGTCATGTGATATACTAAATTTGTACACAGTTGCTTGGATTTCAGAATATCAGGAGTATTTGTACAGAGCAGTTTGTGCAGCCTGAAGAGTGAGACCAGTTTTAAAGAGAATATTCAACTAAATGGTTCAGAACATGAATACGTTTTCTAAAAAAAATGAAGCCAGTTTGGGGATAATTAATGGATGGGTAGAAGATTAAATTTTCTGAATATATTATTTGCTAATTGTTTGTGCAGCTATACTGAGAATAAACAAAAGATGATATTTTGTTACAATAAGCATTATAACTTGGATCTGTGCCTAACCTTGAGACCAAACAGTGAAGAGTTTCTCACATAAAAAATCTTCTGAGTTATCTGAAAGCTATTGTTCTGCTTATTTTTTGTTAGCTACAAGAAGCACTTTTAAGGAACTATGTAACAGCAATCCAATGTCTGTTCTGCAATTCTTCAATTCCTAATAGTGGTAAATAGGAATAACATGGTTTATGACCGATACATTGCTCTATCTTAATATTTGGGGGGTTTTCTAGCATAGCATTCATTTAATCTCTTCCATACTCCCAGGTCCTGGAAAAGGAAAAAAAGGGTGAAACTGCACCTGCTTTGAGCAAAGAAGGGGCAGCTGAACTTCAATGCATTTCAATGCATTTCTTCTTTCCTTGTATCACTTCTGCAGTTGACATTTTTACCATCTTGTAGGGAGAGGGCATGGATTGAATAGGCATGGAAACTGAATTACCTTTTCATCCTATGGACAGGTTTTTTTCCAGATCAGGACGCAGTAGGACATCTTGCACTGACCCTGCTCAGGTGGTAGCTCTTAGGCCTGGGAAAAGTAAGATGCCTATCCAAATGGCAGTTTTGACACATTTAATGGACAAAATTTATAAGATCTAGAGCTTCTGCTTATAGAGACACCACACTAGGTACCAAGGCAAAGCCTCTACAGGTCTGCGAAGCTGCCTGTTCTGGGTTGACAGAATAGATGCCTGTTACACTTCTGACTTATTAAATGTTGTGCGAACAGAACATAAAATAACCCACTCAGTTACTCTCTTGTCTCTTGCATATAATATACATGGCTGGCTCCCCTCCTTCCCCCAGTGTTCCAGTGATACTACTAAGAAAGCAGAAATGATACAGGTAACTTTTGTTCTTCCTGCTCACAGCATTATAACTCTTGTGTTTGATCTGTGATCTGGTTCCTTTGAGTCAGTTGTTTCAGAAGCAGCTGACTTAGTGGCAAGGGACAGACATTACACACACACTGGTTTAAGTGATCAGAAATTAGTTTAACAGGAACAGAACAAATGTTCAGTGCACATAAACCAGTTTGAGAATAGCTGAAACCGGTTTAAGATAAACCTGAACTGTAGTATCAGACTTAACTGATTTGGCTCAAACTGGTTTATGCAATGTCTGTTCCAGACCCATTGCTGGTTTAAAATAAATCAGACACCCTCAGCATCCCAGCATGCTCTCTGAGTTAGGTGGGGCTCTCTGCTCCACACCAGTGCTGGACCCTCCCCTCTGCTCCCTGGCTGCAGCTCCATAGACTGTGGGCTGCTTCGCCCCTCTCCTCACCATGCCCTGCTAAGCAGGAATTCACCCCCCTCTCCTCCCCACTGCCTTGGTGAGGAGGTACCTGTGTATTAGCTAGCAGACCACATGCTGGCTACAGTCTGTGCTGAATCAACAGGAAACATCAACAAGTAGCTGGTAATGTCCCTCTATTGTTTTCTTAATGGGGTAATAAACACTGTTATCAATTCCCTGCTGGGCTAATCAGAGCTTCTGCCTGAGCCTGGCCACGTCCCCCTCAGCTCCATGGTGTGGAAGGAAGGGAGGGCTACTCTAGCACCCCCTGGCTTCTAGCCTGAGCTACTGCAGGCATTTTGCCTCCATTTCTGGGATGCCTGTCCGGTTACAAAACTGATTTCATTTAGCCAGGTTAGACTAACCAGCAAAGATTGAATCAATTCAGACTCAGGCTTTTTGAATGTCTGTCTCTAGCCAGAGTGTTTACCATCTCCTGTATGATGCTTCTCATTTGTCCATTCATCATGTCCTCATATGTGACTATTTTTCCCTTCTCTCTTCTGTGCTGGGCTCTCTCACACACTAAGGGAAGAGGGGGAGGAAACAGTAGATGATTGAGTGTACTCTATTCAAAGAAAAATGCACTTAAAGGTTTTTTTCTTGACGGAGGTCATCCACAGGTCAGATGGGTGAGTCAGAAATGAATCATGAAGCTGAGTAAGAACAGTCAGTTTGGGGTCATCTTCTCCCCCTCTCTCTCCCCCCCTCCCCCTTCCTACTCTGCTGCTCTTCTCACTGAAGTTTAAGACCCTTTGGACCCTTTGAGAACTTTTTTGGGAATAATAAAAAACCAGAGAGGTCTCTTCTGCCTTCTGTTTGACAATCTTTTACATAGAAAGCAGAGTGCAGCTCACCATATGTGGCACCCATGTATTATTTGATGTCTGTGTGTGTGCTGCTGCTGCCCTAATTATTTCTCCCTTTTATTCAATAGTGTTTGTTAATAGGAGGGAAACATTTTGTGTATCTCTGCACACATGAAGGAGCTGATAGCCTTCCTAAGGAGGGAAGAGGTTAGTGGATATGCAAAGGGTGTAGGGAGCCAAATTCTTCAAGGCATCTGGCATCCATGTGTTCTGAATATCAGTTCCTATGGCCTTCACTATGTGGCCCTATGGTATTCCCTGCTTCTTCCAGCTACAGAAAGCATGGTCTGTTTGAGATGCATGCTGCCAGAGCATCCCTCAGTGCTACAAGAGAAAGCCAAACCCACTGAAAGGCTGCCAGGATTCTTGCAAGCAGCATTAACTGCCAGATAAATCCACTGGATGTTGAGTGTACTGTTGAAGCCCTTTACATCAACAGCCTTCTGATTCTCCTGAACCCCACAAAGCCTGGCCTGTACAATCTTAGTATGGAAGGGCTCCCACTGGGTCTCTGGGAACATGAAACAAAACTCTCATGCACAACCGCTCTCTTTTCCCAGACCTCCATTGTTGTCTTTTCTTTTCTGGTGGTTCCTGCAGCCCTTGCCTCACTTTTCCTGCTTAGTAGTGGAGGGGTTGTCCAGT
The DNA here is from genome assembly GCF_000455745.1 of Alligator sinensis. Classification (NCBI taxonomy): domain Eukaryota; kingdom Metazoa; phylum Chordata; order Crocodylia; family Alligatoridae; genus Alligator; species Alligator sinensis. The sequence goes on along the minus strand of NW_005842243.1, from coordinate 1,404,289 downwards.
CATCTCCTGTTGAAGGAATACTATCATATAATCTCTCAAATTTACCAAGTTCTGTCTTTAAAAGCACTTAAGGTTTTTCTTTCATCATTCTCCATTGGAAGGCTATTCTTGTATCTGATGGCTCCAGTGTTAGGAAACTTTTTCTGATCTATTCCCATCTGAATCTATTCATGGCTAGTTTATCCCCAGTTGTTTATGCTTTATAGAGTATCCCCAGTATGTATTTATAGAGAGCAATTATCCCTTCTCAGCCTTTGTTTTGCTAGAGCAGGGTGCTCATACCCTGGTTTGCAGGCCAGATACAACACCCAGTTCCCTGTCATCCAACCCCTGGGATTCCGTGTGGGTTTGTGGAAAGTCCCATAGGCCATGGCATACAGGGCAGCATGGGGCCTGATCACAGTATGCAGGACTGGGTAGGGGTGATATGGGACCCTTGGGGCCCAGTCCCAATGGGCAGGGGTGGTACAGGGCCTTGTTGGGTCCTGCTGCCCCTAGGTCCTATCGCTGACTTCCCCTGGGTCCTGCTGCTGCTGGCACCTTGTTGTCTTTGACACAGGCAGACGGGGCAGATAATAAATTTTCTAAAATGTTTAGGAGCCCCATGGGCTAGATAGAATGGCCTGGTGGGCTGGATCTGGCCCAGGGCTGTATTTTGCTTGCTCTTCTAGTAGGTGGTGTCAGAGAGTTGTCTGCTGGCTTCTTTTATGTAGTCTTCATGGTCAAGGATAACTATAACTTCTCCTTTATCTGCTAGTTTTATTATTATTTGGTGGTTGGCTCTTAGAGAGTCTATGACCCTTCTCTCTGGGAGGGAGAGGGTGTTATGGTAGTGTGTGTTGTTGATTATTTCATTGTTCATGCTTTCCCTGTGGAAATATAGTGGTCAGGGTTTGAATTTCTTCCACTGTGAGGTGTCCAATCTGATGTTTTGTTGGTTTTGGGGGGGTTAGTCTTTTCCTTGATGTTGTCAAAGGATGAAGCATTGTCGGACGTGGATTCACTTTGGTTGTGGAAATATTCCTTGAGACAGAGGCATCAGAAAAATTCTTCTAGTTCTCCACATTGTAGAGGGTATTTTTCTGGACAGAAATTAAGGCCTTTAGACAGGACAGTTTTTTTTAGCTTTGGTAAGTGTGTGCATGGAGAGATTGATAATATTTGAGGGTTGTTTGGTTCCTTCAGTTTCATCGAGCATGAGGTTGGAATGTTGTAAGATGTTGCTGTTGTTTCTCTGACGATTGTTTTGTAGCTGGGAAAGTTGTTCATGTAGTAATTGGTTCTATTTCTTCTTTTTATGTTAGATGGATGTTGTAAAAAATCTTTTGGTAGTCTCTTTGTACATGTTTTATAATGTTTGGGTAGATATCTGGATTTATCTCTTTAAAGTTGTTGCAGCATGTGTTGTCTTCCTTCTTGAGTTGATCTCTTTTGGTTCTTTTGTCTGGCTAGAGAGTCTAACATCTTGACAAGTAATGATTTTTCTATATAGGTATAACACATAATTCTGTCTAGGAAACACATTTTGTAGAGAAGGATTAAGATAAACTTTACTGGTGGGATGGGCATCATCTTAACTGCTCTACAACTGACAAGAATTTTTTGTCACAAACAAACCATCTTTTTCATTCAGAAAATCACTGTTGGTGATAACAGCAAGAACTGTGCCATTTGGTGATGTAACTGTGAAAACTTAGAGCTAGTTTTACTTGGCATAGATATGGCATAATGTTGAGCTTGGACATGTGACACTGTGTTAATTGATATTTGTAAAACATGTTGAATTACTGTGGTTCTGTACAAGCTTTGCCATTAAGGAGATGGTTGCATTTTCTGAAACTTTTCTGATTTTAAAGAAAATAACCATGTTTATTTTTTAAAAGAAATAACAGAAAACAATACAATACTATTGCTGGAGGCAATAGTAGTCACTGAGAAGGCACATGGGAATGTTCAGCTAATGGAATGATCCAATTGGTTGAACATCTGCAGGTGCTTTATAATGGCAATAATTAAAAAGCTATTCTGAAGCTATTACCATATTAATTTAACTTACTGTATGCTATTAATTAGAATTCATGTATTATATATATTACTTTAGCAAGTAATTAAGTAACAGCATAATTGCTGTCTTGTATCTCTTAGAAGTGGAAAATTTTCTTTTTGTAATTAATTACTTTGTGAGGGTAAGAGGTCAGAGTCACCCCTGATATAACTCCAGTTAAAACACTAAATTTAGATACGGAATGAATGTGGTTCAAACTATTCTGCAAACCTACTGTCTTCTTCTGGTTGTGTGGTCTAGCAGCCAAAGCTGTCCAAAAGCTTTGTCACAAAATAAAAAATTATGCAAAACTCACCTAATTCTGTGACTTAAAATATATTTTCCCATTGAAAGTTATCCTTACAGTTGGGTCATTTGAGATCACCAATATTCCCCATAGTTTTGAGCCTTCCCTTTACCCTCTCAAAAAAAAAAAAAGCAACCACTGTGTTTATAATTGAATATTCAGTCAAGCACTTTAGACTCAGTGGCATGAGAACACTCTCAAAGTAAAACTGAAAGAGAAGTTCATAGAGACTTTACAAAATAAAATAACTAAATTTTGCCTACCACTTTTAGATGTTGCAACTTGTTTGATCTAGGACACAGAAACCATTGCAGAGTCACAGACGTCATGAAATTGTAGCCTTGACTTACACAAAGAAACTCTGTTTTTCTCAGAACCATTAGACATGCAGGTCACCAAGATAAAATACTGTGGTTTGGCTGGCACATTAGGAGATACGGGCAGCAACTACACAAAATGCTTAATGCACAGTATCTTAATAACACTGCAGAGTAGGGTGTCACAGCATGGATAGTGCTAATACACTACTGTACAGTATTATTAGGCTACTGCACAGTAGTGTCACTAAAAAGGCATTTGCCAGCTCTGCCGTGCACTAACCGTAGTTACTACTCATTTACTTAATACTTCATTAAGCAAGTATTAAATTAAATGTACAGTAACTACTATGCATTAATGGACATGTATATGTGGCCACTGAGGGCACGTCTACATGTGCAAAAACTGAGAGATGGGTTTACTCTGCAGTAATTTACTACGGCGTAAATCCACCCTAGGCAGGCATCTATACATGTAGGCATATGGGAGCAGATTTGCTGCTCCTGGCAGTAGTTTGCTTCCATCCCTTCCGGCCTGCACCAGCTGGTTCAGGGGGAGCTGGAGGCTCCAGCCACAGCTGCCTGCAGTCAGGGACCATCTCTAAAAGCCAGCCCAGTGCGCTGCTCCCTGGCCATCTGCTTTCCTGGCCCAGAGCATCTTGCAGCATGCTGGCACAGATCTCTGTGACTCTGTCAGCAGAGCCTGTGTCTGCCGTGTGATGGCTGCTCCACCCCCAGGTCCCAGGAGTGATGTTGAGTGCTCCAGGCTTCTGCTGGACACCCTGGCTGCCATGCTGCACTGATGTGGTGACCGCCACCTGACCCAAGTCAGTCTTGGGCCTGGCAGCCCCCTCACACAGCACAGCTGCCTGGCCAGGCTTACTGCAGTGTCTCAGGCCCCTTGCCAATGCACTGCTACCTTCTGGACCCCATGCTGCTATCCAGAGCCTGGCAGGAA
>NW_005842243.1:1388605-1400650 GCF_000455745.1 Alligator sinensis | reverse complement strand
CACCGGTGCCATTCAAGTGCCTCTGGGGCTCCAGCCCCACCAGCTATGGGCCCACCTGGCCCGCCAGGACTGGTGGCTGCATGTCGTTCAACATACCTGGGATGATAAGGAGTGGATAGAGTCATTCCAGATGACCTGGGCCACCTTCCAGAACCTCCTCAGGCAGCTCTGCCCACATCTAGAGTGGCAGGGCACCACCATGCAGCGGCCCCTCCCTGTGGACACCCAGCTGGCCATCGTCATGCTCAAGCTGGCCACACCCACCAGTCTGTGCTACATTAGCCACCTCTTCAGCATGGGTAAGGCGACCACTGGGGAGGCCATCCTAGAGGTGTTGCTCCCCCTTCTGCAACCAGCAGGCTGGGCCTGCAAGGCTCACACATGGTGCTGGCCCTGCTGCAGGCAGCTCCTGCTCCAAGGCCACATAGAACCAGGGCAAGTGGCAGGACAGGCCCCAAGAAAGTGGGGGTTGGGGGGACTGGCTGGTGGGGGACCCGAGGAGAGAGCCCGGGGCAGAGTCTCCTGGCTGGGGGAGTCGCCACTGCCCCTCAGCCCAAGTCCACTGTGGGGCTTGCTGCTGGGTGGCAGGCAGCAGTCAGGGGGCAGGCAGGGCTGCGGCTTGGAGCTGGGCAGTGGGGGGCATGAAGGCAATCACCATGGCCACCATTTCTGCTGCTGCCACCAAGCCCAGGGCATTCAGATTCAGGGGGGCAAGGGGCTCCCAGCTGACTGGGACACAAAGTTGGTGGCGCCTCTCCCAGAGGGCCACTCCAGAGAGGTGCCCTGGGGCCAGCACCCCACCCCCTACCCCACATCCACCACCATCTGAAGGGATACCTGTGGCTGCGCTACACATCCCTGCCCTCCACAGCTGAGAACAATATTGCCACCGGCATCAACATATTCCTCTACATGTAAGAGGCCCATGCCTGCCTAGCTGACGGGGTTCAGGCTGCTCACTAAAGTTTTGCACTCACTCCTGCCTCCCTGCATGCTGTCAGGGGAGACTTTGGGCATCAGCAGCAGCTTGGCCAGGCCGGATGGGGAGGGAAGGCTGGAGCAGGTGCAGGTGCAGGGGCGGGGAGGGTCCTTCCCCCAGTGCAGGACTTACCTTATGGGCAAGGCAGGCATGCCCAGTGGCCTGAGTCTGTCCCCAGTGGCAACAAAGATGTGTGGCTCCTGGTGGTGTCCTAGGGCACAGGGGCACAGTGCCTGGCTGCCTTGGCAGAGGTCCCCTCCAGGGAGGAGCTGGAGCTGCTGAGAACTGGTGGGCCATGGCTTGGTTGGCCTCCTTGGTGGAGCTGTGCACCCAGAGCTGGCAGGGCAGGTGCTGGCCCAGATTGCTGGAGCTGCTTGATGAGACCACAGGTGGGCACTGTGGTGGGATGGGCTCTTGGTGTCCTGAGGGGCCCTCCCCTGCTGATGCCTCATTGCAAATGCCAGACCACAGCAGAGGATTGGGCCAGCTGCCCATGCTGGAGTACACGGCACAGCTCCAGCCAGGGTCCCAGGGCTCAAGGATGTGGTCCAGCTGTCACATAAAGTGCATTGATTTGCAGGCAGACCCTGGCCAGCAGTTGTGGTTGGTGACGGTGACCTACTGTGCCCACAAGGTCTTGACCTTTATGCAGTACTGGCATGCTGACTGGTCATACCCATGCTCCCACATGTGGCCTGACAGGTTCTCATAGAAATTCATGTTGTGTTGGAGAGCTCATGTTGAACAAACCGGCTGAGGACCTCAGCCTTGCCCCACAGCTCCACAAGGTCCGCTCTCTCCTCCTGGGACCAGATGCGGCCCAGGGAGGCAGTGTATGGCATCGGACATGATGCCAAAGTGACTGCCTTGATGGCCTGCAGAACCTGCATGCAACAGTCCATGTGCTGCTGGGCCTCAATAGATGCCTGCAGCACCCAGCACAGGGACACAGTGCAGGACAAGCAGGCACGTGGCAATGCTGTGCTAGGGACCAGCGCCAGGGTCTGGGCAAGCTGCTGTGGCTGGCTGGGGGCTTCTGCTGCATGACCCAGTGCCCAGAGGCTGGCTGCAGGTGGCCCAGGGTGCTGCTGGGCCTCAGAAGGTACCTCCATGTTCAGTACAGGCAGTCCTCAGACTTATGACACAAATGGTTCCTAAAAAATACATCTCAAGTCGAAACATTGTAACTCGGAACTAATTTTCTCAATGTTATAGATGGGGGATTGGTTCCTGAACCAAGGCCCGATACCCTATTTTCACCAAAAATACCCCAGAATTCTGTACTCGATCATTCATAGATGAGTAATATAGTTACATTAATATATTTATATTGTAAATAGCAATCATATTGAGTTAGAAGGACTTATTTGAGGTGACTTTGCTGAACTTTTTGAAGGGCTCTTGGTTGGGCTTTTTGAAGGGCTCTTGGCTGGAGTCTTCTCAGGAGTCTTGGCTGCAGGTTTTTTCTGGAGTCTTGTTTGCTTTCTTAAACAAAATGTCCAAGGAAGTTTGGACAGATGTTCTCCAGGGAGATGAGTGACACAGTGAACTTGTTTGCTGGCATGGCATTGCATCGGATCAAGTGTTGTAAGTCAAAACTGGCATTGTAAAGTTGAAAGAGGGTGTCAATTTATAAACGTTGTAAGTGCGAAATGTTGTAACTCAAAATGTTGTAAGTCAAGGACTGCCTGTATAGCAAAATGGCATGGGACAGGGAGGCTCATGGTGACACTGTGCTATGGACTAGTGCTGGGGTCTGGGCAAGCTGCTGTGGCTAGTTGAGGGCCTCTGCTCTGGGACCCGGTGGCCAGAGGCTAGCTGCAGGTGGCCCAGGGCCACAGAGTCCCTGCAGCCTTTTAAGCGCCTGAGGCTGGGGCAGGAAAAGAGCCACTCCAGCCCTGGGGCTGGAGAAGCTCCAAGCCCTGTGGCCTTGGCATTAGCCTGAGGGTGGCCCCTTGGTGGTGGGGCTGACGGGAAGCAAATATGCTTCTGGTCAGCATCTACATGTGCATTAACGCACAGTAACTACTCTGCAGTTAATTTGCTACCTGCATTGGCAGGTAGCAAGTTAATCACCAAGTAGAGCACATTACTGCGCAGTAAGCATCTGCACATTTAGATGGTAACACTTTGCACAGTAATTTGGTCTACTGTGCAGTAAAGTTTCTTGTATAGATGTGCCCTGAAGTACCTCCCTTACATAATTTGGCAGTATTGCTGTGAGCTGCAGGCCTGTGTCACTGTATTGTCAAACACTATTAAGAGAATGTCTAAGGCAGCTTCAGTGCCTGTGGTTTCTTACCTGCAATCAGAAAAGAGACTGGCCTGCACTGGTACAAGCAGTCATGAGCTAAAGACTTGCTCCTGTACATTAGCAGTCATCCATCATGAATTCGATTTGTAAAACAGCCCAGTAGGTGTTCTGCATGGAGTATCACATGCCCAAGGAGCATCAAGCAGTAGCTTTTTCCAGTTCCTAGTATTAATTGGATTGTGGGAGTCCCTGGGGATATGTTTTAGCTTTCTTGTAAATACAACCCTAATATTTCTTAACTAGTACCCCCACCCGGAAGTGTGTTCTTCATACCATCATAACCAAGCATAAATATGGTTTATAATTTCTTCTTTGTGACCATAGGCTCCCATTAATCCTGTCTTAATCCAGACTCTAATATTATTTATCCCTCTGAGCGAAGTTAAACCCAAAGCCTGGTTGTTATCAATATAAAGCTTGCTCTTTGAGACATTTACAGTTCTGAAACTGTGGGGTTTAGTGTTGAGTAATAGAAGGGGAGAGTGATTTTTAAAAAAAATTAAAAAGCCCAAAGAGAATTCTCTTCACTATATTTTAGTCCTTTGTCTGATTTTGCCCAGTTTGTGTTTTTTTCTAGCCTTCCTATTTGTCGATATTTTTACTCCCACACTGGGTTATCCCAAGGTGCATTAATTTCAAAGCATGCTGTTCTGCTGTGTATTTTTTTAGCCTTTCTGGAAGAGTTATTCATCAGTCACCTAAAAGTCCCATATATCTCCACAGAGAAGAGGCCATTACTCCCCTCAAAAGCATCATCCCAAGGCCTTGCACAGAAGTCCATCCATTTCCCCTCCCTGCTGACCCCCGGCGCATCCACAAATTATGCTGACTTCTTAAAAGAAATGACTGTAGGTGCTGAGTTCTTTGTTTATTCTGGCAAGGCTGAAAATAGCAACTGCTAACAAATATTTTGCCCTTCACAAGGCTTCTCACAGAGATGCAGCTGTTATCTCATCTAGTAAAAGTGCCAGCCCTGAGGGGAAAACAGGCACTTAATTAGGTTAGGATAAGCTTCAAAAGGTGACTATCTAAAAGTAATACCCATAATGCTCTGTGGGATCGGAGCCTTGAACTGAATCCTAGCGTGTGCAGTAGGGAACAATTATTTCACGATTTTTAGTTTTTATTTTCCTTGTATCTCAGACTGTGGGCTTCATTTAATCATCCAAAGCAACAAAGCTTCCCTCTTTACATTGCATGCACTCTTTCCATTGCATGCTGAAGTGGGCAAATCTGCGGGACGTAATCTTAAACTCGTGTGGAACATATTCCCGTTAGGTTCCCAAATCTGAAACCATCATGCAGGAGTCTGCCCACTGAAAATCCACCCCAGGTTTTACACTGAGATGAATGCATCCTGGGACAGGACTTTAGGAGCTGAGCTTGGGCCCTGTGAATATTCACACAACAATTGATGAAGCTGAGACATCTCTCACTATTGAATCTTAGCACCTTGATGTAAAGAGCTTCCTGTAATTAGGGGCACAGCAGTTAGTGCTAGACTTCCCAGGAATAACTGTACCAAGGTCAGATTCAATCATCATTAGACATGCTAGAATGCATATTGGTGTTTCCTTGTTTTCTGTCAGAAAATAGAAACAGGTTTATGCACAGTGACAGCTGGCTATGAAATGGAGGTTAGAATTAGAAGTTTCTACACACAGGTGATGTCTGTCCTCTAGAAAAGGTAGTTAATCTATAAATATTTTTGATAAGCTGTTCCCATGCTTTACAAGCTGCAGCAGCAACAGCAGACAAGAAGACAAATGCCTTTGTAGGCTCAGGCAATCAGGACTTGTAGTAGAGATTATATCTTTAATTAGACCAACAATTTTTTTGCAAAAAAATTCTTTAATGCAAGCTTTTGGGCACAAACACCCTTCATCAGGCATTGGAGAAAAGATTGTAAAAGTTCTCCTGGGTAGAAATGAAAGTTCATATTTCATAGGATTTCACAGGGGAGTCAATAGATGGAAAACTCCTCTGGGCAGTCAGTTCATAGCTGGTATGGAGCCTCTCACCTCCTGTGAGGATCTGTGATGATGCAAATTACTTTGAAACAAAGGCAGGAGCAAGATCTTGGGTTTGAGGTGGTCACAGTTGCTTCCTGCTTGGGAAAATATGAAGAGTTCATTTTTAAAAAATGGCTAAAATATGAAGATTTCATTAATAAAAATCATCTATTGATTCCTTTGTGAAATCCTATGAAATATGAACTTTCATTTCTACCCAGGAGAACTTTTACAATCTTTTCTCCAATGCCTGATGAAAGGTGTTTGTGCCTGAAAGCTTGCAATTAAAGAATTTTTTTTGCAAAAATCTTGTTGGTCTAATAAAATATATCATCTTCACTATGAGTCCTGTGATGGTGATGCTAGTGGTGAGGATGGGCAGAGTGGGGACCACCTGCAGGAAGCCACAGCAGTGTTGGCAGTGGGGGGGGGGAGGGGGGGGGCGAGCAGCAACCACCTGTGGACGGTGATGCAGATGGTGGTGGCTGTCAATTTTAGTGGGGGCACATGCGTCACCTATGGAGAGAAATATTGTCTCTTTGAGGCATAAGTATATGCCTTCTGTCTTCAGACCTGGATATAATCTTTGTATGCAGATTGTCCAGGCTCTGGCCTGGAAGGTCAGCAACCTTTTTGTAACAGTAGGCTGAATTAACATGGCTTGGCTCACAGGTGGGCCATCGTTGCCATTGCCACCAATTCTCCCTGCTGCTGATTTTCCTTTTCTGTCACTAAATGTTGCCATGTACAAACAATTCCCCCCCATGTGCTGCTAAATGCCACTGAGAGCCAGATACAATCCATTGTGCAGAAGGCCATGGGTTACCAAACCCTGCTGTAGACCTTGGCCTGCCTAGGCAACACATAAATGGACTGCCTCCAGGTCAAAAAGGAATTATGTTAGTTGAAAATCATAGGGTACCTGGAAGCATTGTAACATTGGCTACATCAGTTCTAAGATTGTCTATCTGATACCACTCCCACAGGCAAAATGTTATTTCCAGATTAAACGAAAAAAAAAGGTGGAACAGATCCCGCTGCCTTTCATGATTTGTCTTTAATAACAGAATGACTAAACTGAGAATTTTAATGGGAAGGCATTGTTAAAAAGTATCGCACAAGTATTAATTCCTTAAATAAGCACTATATAGACATGACACTAGATGCTGTAATTAGAATTTTTTTTAAAGAAATTTCCTTTTCATCAAATCTGATTTAAGATAGTCTCAGATGGAAATTTAAAACAGCTAGGAAAGGTCTTTGGAGACATATTACTCACAACTTGCACATATGTCCAATACTATACAGCACTGAGGAATGTAAGGGAGAATATTGAACAGTATTTATTGAACCCTTTTAGAGAAAAGTGTGAATTGGAGCTTTTACCCTTGGTAAAGTGTTCTGCTAGACACTTGCCAGGCTGCTGACTGGTTGCTGGCAGACCTGAGATGAAGTCCTTGGACTGAATTTAATTTAGCACTGCTGAAAGAGAGAACTGATTAAACTAGTTGTTGAAAGTTTTAGTTTAAAGAAGGGGTGTCAAAGATACAGCCCACAGAGCGGGGTCATCCAGCCTGTGAGGCTCTTGAAGGGCTCATGGAGGAGGGAGGTTATCTGGGTGGGGAAGAGGGGAGAAGGCAAGCAAGTGACAGCTATGTTAATCCTTGAAGCTTCCTGAGCCAGCACAATGACACTCACCCTGATACTGGAGATGGGTCAGAATCCATCCCACAAGGCTCCTTGTCATCTGGATTGGACTCAGAAGGAGCCCCACACTCCAGATCCAGTCCATGAGGTGGGAATGGATGAGTTTGACACTCTTCGTTTGAAGAGAAATAATAAAAGTTTATTAATATACTTGGCACCTTACTCCTTAAATATTTCCTTTGAGGTAATATCGATGTAATATAATTCCTCAAAATATCTAGGGTGATGGTTAATTCAATTCATTACAATGAATACATCATCTACAGCAGTGTTCTCAAGCTTTTTTAGATTCAAGGCACCCCTCATTAGACTCAAGACACCCCTTCATAACTTTTGTGAATTAAGCAGAACCCCATTTCAAAAACAAATGTATTTATTACAGTGCTTACCTTCTTGCAGAGAGGCTGGGCAGGGGAGACAGGGAAGCAGTCAGGCAGGGAGAGCCTGAGCCTGCCCTTATCTGCTTATGTTCTCACACCCTGCTTATCTCTTCAGGCTGCCGGCAACATCCTTTAAAGCATCTCGCAGCACCCCAGGGTACTCTGTCACCGTGGGTTGAGATTCAGTGATCTACAGATTTATCAACTGGAAACTTAACTATGAATGGATAAGATTTGAGAACACAGTGATGAAATGCATTTATATGATTCAAATGAGGATTCAAAGAAAAAGCAAATATCTTTTCCACAAGGAAATTTTTGCTGTGGTTTTTGCAAGGCCCAGACATTTATTAGAAACCTTGCAAAATTGCTAAGAAACTATATTAGTCCCAGCACGAAACATATTCATCCTAACTGTACCAGAATGATTGATGCTAATGAAGAAACCACAGGAAACAACACCCCCCAAACCTCAACCCCCTTTGATATTTTAATGATCTGTTGACTAACAGTTGGGGTGTGAGAAACGGGCTGTATTCGATTTGGATTCGGCCTGATTCGGGGGACAGTGATTCGATTCATTGATTTGGATCACTGTCCCGATTTGATTCATCTGAATGCGAATCTGAAGATTCAATTCTGATTCGGAGAATCAGAGAATCAGCCATAGACACTGCTTTAAATGTTTTTTTCTACATACCTTGAGGTACCAGGCACGGCTCGTGCACACTGAGATGCTGGGGCAGATGAATCGTCCCACAGGAGTGCAGGGGGGCTCCCCATGTGCTCAGTGGTGGACCCACAAGTGGACCACAAGTACTTTCGGTCCACTTCCAGGTCCACCACCGAGTATGTGGGGGACCCTCCTCTGCACCCCCTGGCTCAGCGATTGTTTTGTCTCCATCTGTGTCTATCTCTTCCTGCATCCATCACCATCTGTCTCCTTCTGTGTCTCCCTGTCTCTCTGTCACTGTCTGTCACTGTTTGTCTCCTGTGTCCCTCGCTGTCACTGTCTCCCTATCACAATATCACTGTCTGTTTCTGTCTTCTTCTGTGTCCCTCACCATATCTGTGTCTTTCTCTCTGTTGCCATCTTTTCATCTCTATTGCTGTTTGTCTCTTTCATCTGTTGCTTCTCTGTTTCTCTCTGTCTGTCATTGTTTTGTCTCACTCTTGCAGTCTCCTCCTGCATCCACTGCCATCGCTGTCTCCCCGTCTCGCTCTTGCTGTCTCCTCCTGCATCCATCACCATCACTGTCTGTCTGTCTCCCTATCTTGCTATCACTGTCAGTCTCTGTGTCATACTCCCTCTGTGGCCATGGCTGTGGCTGTGGCCATGGCTATGGCTCTCTCCCTCCCTCTCTCTCTGTGGCTGTCTCCTTCTGTGTCTTTGCCGTCGCTGTCACTGTGTCTCTGTCTCCTTTTATATCTGTCACTGCCCCTCCATCTCTGTCTCTGTCTCCTTTGTGTCTCTACCTTTATACTTCCCACACAAGGTCATGTTGTGTTACATCTTCTTCTTACCTTGCAACAGGTTTACACATTTTAGTTTAACCTTAGTCATCACCAAGTTTGAACAAGGCCTTTGCAAGCTTGTGCAAATAGTTGATACGATCAGCTTTACTAATCTTAATTTAATATGGCCTTGGTGAACTTGTCTAACTCAATGATGAACATAGCTTTTGCTAATCTTGTTGTTGAATTTTGAGATCTGGAAATGTGGTTGGGGGTTTAACAGCTGTCCTAACTGTAGACTTTTTCAACTACAAGCCAAGCAATTCAATCTGGTGCATGAAGTTGGGATGTTCATGACGATTCAGCAGCAGGGGACATCAGTAGTGATCTGGTGTCAGGTCAACACTGGTGGGGGGTAGTGACAGTGGTGGCCAGGTCAGAAGTGGTGGCTTACCTTCAGACCAACCTGTTAAAGCGCCTGAGTGCTCCTGAAAGGTTTCCAGTTCCTAATCTAAAGTATCTGCTTCTTGTCATGGTCAGTGGTAGGACACTGGGCTAGATAGATATTGGTCTGATCCAGTACAGCAATTATTGGGTTCTTATGACACGTGAGGTGTTTTTTTTTTTTTTTTTTTTTTTGGGGGGGGGGTCTGTTATTTACATGTTACACTAACCATGTTAGTGGTTTTACCCTTTTATTTACAAGTTACAAGTGTATTTCTCCATTATAGGTTCATAAATTGCATAATTTAACAAGTACTGCATTAACATCTCTATTTACTTGCTTTAAGTAAGTGTATTATTGAAACTCTGAATCACTTGAGTTCTGGTACTCCTGATTTGGCTTTTCTTAAATCAGTTTTTGTTTTATTCCTTTGACAACAGAAAACAAATTAGAATTAATTAGAATTAAATTTTAATTTCTCATAATGAGACAACCCTTCTGCAACATCCTACGGTGTCCCTATTCGTGAGATGCCTTCCTGAAAGAGGGGAGGGAGACCTTGAATTTAACAACTTTCAAAAATTCTTAAAATATTTAATGCTAAATAAAATCAGCTTTCAAGACAATGAGAGGTGAATATGTAGATTCTACTGGATTTTTTTGTTTTGTGCTTTTGTGTGAAAGAGGAGTATGTTAATTAATGTTCTGGACACAAAGTTATTTTAGGAAAAAAACCCCAAACAGAGTCCTGTCCTGTAAAGAGTATGAAGTACAGCTGGCTAGAATATATTGAATTACAAATATATCTGGTTAAAGAGCAATGCACATGATGAATCTTTGTTGAATTCTAATATGTGTACAAGTTTAAGATGATTTATTAAATGTTCAAAGATGAGGCTTATGCAAAAACTATGAAGCTGGGCATGCTTTAGAATTGCTCAGGCTTAGTAAACTTTTTTCGTCTTTGTACTCACTTTTATTCCCCCAGTTATTTCTTCTTTTTTGTTTTCTTAGTACTATTTGAATGGCTCAGTGGTCAGTGCTATTTTAATTTTGACCTAACTTTAGTATTCTGCTTAGTTTTCTCCTGGTGAAAGATGCCCTTGTCGGAACTTGTGTGCTATAAGCTGTGTTGTGCAAATTTGGGGATGTTTTATTTTTTAAGCTACAGGTTCCCAAGATACAGCCACCCAGGAAAAAAAAAAGCTTTAACAAGGCTTTGGAAAACTTGATGTCCCTGCTGACGGATGTTTGCTTTGTGGTCAAACCCATGTTTGCACTGATCTGTGCCTCAAACCATGATTTTGATGAAGCTTCAAATGGTCTCAGTCACTTAACATTTACCCCATTTAATGCTGTACTCTCACTGCCCTTTGGGAAAGCAACATTAAAAACAGCATTCTGTTACTGAAAGAACTGGCTTCTGTAAATAGGTGAGTGCCTCACACTCACAAGCCAAATAGATTACACTGCATCTGTCCATACTGCTTGTTGAAAGGTTTTCAAGGCTGCCAGTTTTCAGATGAGGTGGGTGACCATTGAGCCTGTCCTACCCAAACCAGCATCAGTTGAAAGCTGGCCTTTTGTGGAAATCTTATGGAGAAGGGCAGGAAGCATATTACTACAATCTACCTGTCTTAAGGGGCCTTTTACTTTGGGGAAAGGTAATCAGAGTTCAGCAGAAAGTGCCTCAATCTCTAGGCCATGGAACCCAGTGCCTCTCTGAAGAAGCAATATTGAACATAGGGTTCAACAAAGTATTATGCTGTCTAGCCTAATGCCCCTGCCCCTCTTGATAGATTTGACCTTCTCTCTCAATTTCTTAATGTGAGCAGCAGTGTTGCTGTTTTGAGGGATGGTCTCTGCTTCTTGTGCATGTCCTGGGAATCTGGGGCAGACTCCCACATGTGGTCAGAACCTCTCTCCCTGCCCTACTATGTGAGTCAAGATTAGTAGAAAGTAGTATAAAGTAGAAGCTGTACCCTGAAAAACTTTAATGAATTTGGGAGCCATGTCATGTTGGAACAGACCAATGGTCCATACAATTAGGGATAATTTAGCCATCGTTGGTGGATTTTACACAGGAAGGCATAATGTTCCTAATGACTATCACGATTGTGCAAAACAGTACCATGGAGGCCAATTGCTTTCTGTCCACTGCTATATGAAATCTTCCCAGAAACAGAATAGCTATAGGCTATATGTCTAGTGTGAGCGCAGCTGCTCTTCTTGGTCATATGAGTAACAAATCCTCTTCAGAACCTACTGAGAGACAGGACTCAGTAGTAAAGCTTTGCAGTAGGAAAGTCATTTTTTCCAAAGCTTTGTTAAAGCAATTTTTAAAAAATATTCTCAAATGGACCAGATTAATACTATCATGGATTATAGCTATTATTATTTTATATTATTAAAGTGTATGTAATACTAGCATGTCTCTATTGGAATTAGTGTTGCTATTGTTACGGTGAAGACAGGATTCAGAGTAACAAAGGACTTAATGGGTTTCTTTTACTTATATTTTCCCCTCTTCTGACGTGATTGCTGGATTTCTGGCTGTTTAGAGACACTTAGGCCATTAATGAATGTACTGTCCACTTGTGCTTTAGGATATCATGTACTTTGTATTGCAGAACATACTGGACTTACCATGAATCATCTTTGTGTTCAAGTAGTCCCTTGAAGATTTGATAGCTCCCTGGGTGGGAAGAGAGGGATGAGCTGTCTGTTATGCTTTCGCTTTGTGTTCCTCCTTT
>NW_005842243.1:1381714-1388574 GCF_000455745.1 Alligator sinensis | reverse complement strand
GGAATGCCTCCTGAGCTGGGTTGGCATGAAGCCCGCTTTCTTACTGGGTTATTGGTGCAAATACTGAGAGGTTAGCAGACAGGAGTCAGGATGTTTTCTCCTCCCCAAGTAAAATATCATGCAATTTCTGCTGCACATGAGGTGTTCTTGGTGTCTTCACACTCAAAACAACTAAATTCAGTCTAACATGTATATTGATTGACTGATTTGTTTGATGTACCATATTTATTGGAATACAAGACAAGGATTTTTCCCCAGTCAGCATGGGAAGGGCAGACACAAGGGGCACATACAGACAAGCGCGGTCCTGTGGTATGTGGTACTGCAAACACATTTGCAGTGCTACATACTGCACAGTTTGGAGTTCTCTGCACTGCAAGGGCACACTACCTAAGCATGCACTGCTCCTTTTTTTCCCCCCCCAACAGATGTTTTTGATCCCTGAATATCCAGGGGTCAAAAAAAAAAAAAGCAGAAAAAAACCGGAAGCAGCGCACACTCGGACAGCATGCGCTGCTGAAAAGTAGAGCCAAGACACTCAGAGCTGTGCTGCAGCTGCTAACCAGGCTCTGCCCAGTAGAATCACTGTGGCTGCAGCTCCAGGAGGCCCCCAGGACCCCAGTTAAGGCTGCTGGGGTCAGCACAGTGCTGGTCACATCCTCACCTACGCCACTCAGGGCAACTTGCCGTGCTACAAAGTGTGTATGGCACGGGTGTTCCCCGGGGAAAAGAAGCAGTGGCGCAAGGTGCACTGCCATTACTTGTCCCTGGGGAGCCAGATGTCCACACACATCTGGACGCGCCCAAGGAGGGCAAGGGATGGGGAGAGGGGTCTGGCCCCTGCCCCCTACCACAGCAGTGGGGGGAGGGTGTCTTTATGACAACCTCCAATAATTAGATTCTATACATGGAAAATTATAATGAATTCATAATTTTCCATGTATAGAATCTAATTACTTAGGGGTTATCTTGAATTCAATGCTGTCTTGAATCCAGGCAAATTTGGTATATGCATTTCCGTACTTTCAGCAGAAAGAATCAGGCCTGTGAAATTTGAGCCTGGAAGCTCTAATGCTAAAGTAGAACTTGGAATGAAAGCATGTAGACAATCTTATCTATAGCTCTTACTAATACACCAGAGGCAATTCAGTAAATTGGTTAAACAAGTGTTCAGAAACTTTCTGGTGTTTCCTAGTACTTTTTTTTTTTTAATCAAGTACAATTTTTTTCATCCTTATCTCTTATAGAAACTATAGTGGGCAAATGGTTTCCAACAAATCATATGATAGGGAACAACTACATTTTTAATGTGCTACTTATGTCTTGCCTGACTGCAGTGAGTAGAGGTATCTTGTACTTGAGTTTGTTTTCTTTCCTTCTTATTTATTTATTTTTTAACATCTTTCAATCAGGACTCATAGATTTTTTTTTTACAAAAATCTTGTTTGTCTAATAGAAGATATCATCTCTACTTTGAGTCCTGATTGCCGTTTCCTCTAGACCAATACTACTACAATCTGGATACCTTAAAATCTTTCGGCATTCAGAATAATAATTTTTGCATGTATTAAGTTGGCTGGTTCACTGGGAAATTAGCCTATGAAAGCCCATTTCAAAGAAGGGAATTTTCTTTACATTTCATGAAGTTATTGAGAAGCTTCAATAAGAGAGCTCCTTTTCTCCACTGTCCCATCATAGCTGGTTTGATAGTTGAGCAGTGAATTTTACTGCTTAAATCTGTATTAACTTGATTATGCAGTTTTACATTAAGAAAATGGATTTATACCCATGTGTGGTGTGTTTGTTTAGGAGATGGTGTGATGGTTTCTAGTTTTTGTAGTCAACTCTGTGAGAGGACAAAATTCCCCAAAAATGTAAAAACAAACAAACCTAAGTTTGAGTGTGAGAAAATGAATGTGTTTGAGAAGGTCTGCAGAACCTGACTCTGGTCTTTGCTGCACTAGTGTAAAGCTGGTGTCTAGGGAATTATCTACTGATTTACACTAGCATGGTAGAAACCAGATTCTGGGCTCTCATTCACTCATCTGCAATTTCCAATTTTTGGTTAAAAGATCAATTGCAGGGGTCACGCAGAGAAGGAATAGGCCTAGGGTTATGGTCTATGTATGCTGATCGTGCAGCATTTGGATTGCTGAATCAGGCATTGGCCTCAAAGATCTGCAATAACTTTCATGGGTCAGTAGTTGCAGAGTCTATTTCTTTAATGGAACTGGAGCTCTAATTAACTAACTATAGTGAGAGAAAAGATGATAAAATATATTGGATAAGGAGACTGAATCATTTTTTGACAGATCTTTAGTATTATATACTAAAATAAAAAAGGCATTTGTAGCAATAATAACTATCAACGGCTGAGAGAGAACAGGAAGCACAGAGCTTGTTCATCCAGTACAGGAATATATTTCATAGCCAAAAGGCGGTAAGACTTTTCTGGCTGCCCCATTAATAACCTCTCTCTCTCCTGAACCTTGCTGATAGTGCTGAGATAATCTGGTTTCCTCTTGGGACCATTGAGAGCAGCAGCTGAATCACTGTCTAGAAGCAACATGAACTCTTTCATGGGCTGGGGAGAGGGTGGGGGTTGTACTTTTTTTGTTGCATGGTTCCAAGTGAACCTAAATACAAGTCTCTTGTCATCTAGCATATTTATTTGGTTAGAATGAGATTTTTTTTTCTTTTTGTTTTTCTTTTAATTTTGCTACTGATGTAATTCTAACCTGCCAAAGTGATACGATGATTGACTCATCCTTAATATCGCCCTGCTCTAAGCAAATTGCACAGGGTGACTTCCAATTTTCTTGCCATATGGCTCATCCTTCAACAACCACTAAAAAAAAAAAATCCCAAAGCAAAACAAAAAGGACCCACTCCCCCAACACACACAACGGCATACACTGTTCATTTCCAAGGAGCACATCATTTACAAAGGATGTAATCAGGGAGTTTGAGCCAACTAATTAGTTGAATGATATCCCACTATTTATTTAGACAGTTTACTGGCTTTGAGGTTTCATATGGGAGCTGTCATTTACAGTTTCTGATAGTAAAACTTAATTGAAATCTTATTCCTGTACAAGCAAATGCCAGGTTACCAGATGGTTCATAATGGTTATGCCCACATATTTTGTATTTTGTATTTTGATTGCGTCATACACTGTTCCATGTGATTCTTCCCAAATCTGAATCCTAGGCATATTTGGCCATTATTAAACACAAATACTTATTGTTTTAACATGTTGCAAAATCAGTCATTTCAGCATTTGATTAACATTGTACAACAATAAGAGCCCTGGGAATTATGAAAAAGTGGTGTTTTTCATAGTCAGTAATAGTCTACCAACTTTGGAAGCATGATGAAGTAATGGGCTCTTATTTGAGTAATTGAATTGAAAAATAGATTGTTATATTAAGCCATAGCCCTGCACTGGGGATGGTACAGAAGCAGCCTGCTCAAACAGTGACTCCATGATGTACAGTTAGGGAGGTAAATGTCTCCTTGGACATCTGTAAAGTGCAGCTATTACAACATCCTCAAGACTCAAAGAGGCTCTTGATGGGTAGCAGTGTCCTGGCACCATTATTAGACCCACACATGGGAGGCGGTCTAACCTGGAAGGTGGAAAATCGCATAAATCAATCTAAGCTACAGTGTCAGGTAGCGCTCTGCTTCTTTGCCCTTCCACGCTTTTAGCTAGGAATTCAGAGTCCTTTTCCCCCTTTAGTCATGTAAGCATAGGCAAGAATGTAGTCTTTAGTTTGTAGCCATTATTGTGACTTACACTGTACAGTGGTAAAGTAGTAGGAAGTAATGGTGTTGCAGAAGCTTTTTACAAGGGCAACAAGCTGGGCTGTTACGAGTGGATGTGAAGAGGAAGCTGCCATGCAGAAATAAACATTACTCCAGGACACTTAAGGAGAAGCTAATATGGTCCATGACAGAACCAGCTGCCTTCTGGGACAAAGGAATCAGGATGACACACAAATGTGAAGACAGCTTTTGAGTGCAGTAACAGAGGATACAGTGCTTTAGGAATTCCCAGACCACTTACCGGGTCTATTCTCCCCCAGCCCCCAGCTATTTGCAAATAACTCACTTGCATTAAGGAGAGCTGCATGTACATCTGGAGAGGAAATGCTAAAAATATTGTTGGTGTTCTCGAAGAACTCTCGTGGATGGGGGACATTAGAGAAAGTGTGACCAAGTGTGACCAGCTGTCTTATGACTAATTCTAAAACTGTTCAACCAGGTGGAAGGAATTGTTTCTCTTCTCCTTTTGACGTCTTTAAGTTTGTCTGCTCTAGTTATGCCAGTTTTCTGGAAGTATATGATAAAGCATGTTTTGTTCTACTTTTATTCATTATTTGTTAAGAGAACAGTAGAGTGGTTCTAAAATGAGAGGCAAAAAGTCCTATTAAGAAATAGTTATGCTAAATAGATGAATGAAATCTAGACTCATTAATTTTATAGAATCAAGATGTTGGTTTTGATCTATAAGTAATTTAGATCTGGACTCCTCAAATGTCTCTCCTGCTGCAACATGATTGTGGTTAAAATGTGTTGAGATGTGTGAGCTCTCCTGTGTGAAAACGGGGTGGAAGAAAGCTGTTTTCCATCCGCTGAACTTCCCCCTCTTCCTCAGCATCTTTACTAGTCTGATTTTTGTTGACATTTAGGGCATCTAAGGTAAAAGAAACAATCTGGGAAAGTGAAGTTCTTTTCTGATCCTGGAAGGAAGAAGACTCGTTCTGTTGTTAATATTGTAAAAGTGTAGTTTTTCTCTGAGTAGGTTATTTCAATGTTGTGTGCGTGGAAGTTTTGAGTGTGTGTGTTTTTTTGGTGGGGGGGGAGGGAGGCAGGGAACATTGCATGGGGTTTTTTTCATCTTATTTATTTTTTTATAGATAACTTGATTAATAAATGTTGGCACTTAACCACTTACTAAGTTTTTAGGCACTAATGAAAAGGCTCAAATAAAAATAAAACTGCTATGAGCTGAGTTACTGCTGAAAATGCAAGCCCAAAACAAAGTTGTGCATCTCTTCATTTCCTTGCCCTCCTGGGAACAGGAGAAAAAACTACAGTAAGGGAAGTTATCATCACATTAAATGAGGAATAAATGAATCTAAGTATGTAATGGGCTTTTTCCCTCAAAAATATCAGATGGCTTCCCTATGCACTCCTAGTATGTCTTTCATGGCGCATGAATTATTATATTTTAAGTTTTTTTAGAAAGCTGGGCAGTTTTTTCCACCTCTTGGTTAGCTTCTGACTTGAAAGATTTCCAGGTCCATTTTACAATGTAAGGAGGTCCAAACAAGGAGTTAGAGGAGTGTCCTGAGATTTACCTTGAATGTATTGTTATGAACAACCAAATAGGATGATTGTGAGTTCAATGTCAGAGGGATAGCATCTCATGGTTGGTTGCTATATTGGAACCATGTTTTAGAAAAATGGAAGTAGGATCTAAGATAGAAATGTATCATATATACTTCAGTCCTCAGAACAGTTCAGTATACTTTTCTTTTTAATGAATCAAAATGAACCGCAATTAAAGTAAACAAGTGCTTCAGTTGAAGAAATAACTAGAGGGCTAGGGAAAGGATATAAGTGAATGGAATATCCAACACTAGCAGTTCTGAGTGCATATTAGACATGCTAGATTTTATTAAATAAATAATTGGTCATTTAATAATCATTGCTAAGTGGCAAGTTTGTTGCTCAAGTTGAAGAGAATGGATCAAATGTAATGTTTTTAATATTGAAAAAATGAGCCTGTGAAATGCTTTAAATAAGTAAAGTTTGGTATATGCCAGAGATCCATGCTTATGCTGAAAGGATGGATCCAGAAAAAATTGTTAAACTGCCTTAAAGAATTTCTGAATTTGCATTTGGAGAGAAAAATGAAAGAGCATACAGAGCTATTGCTAAGAAATCTATGAGTCACATTGGCTGAGAAAGCTGAGGGCAAGTGGGGGAGGCTTGTTCTGTTTGAAACTAGCTCCAAAAGAGCTGTGATGGCTAAAGCAGAAACAACTCCCCAAAATTATATGATATTTTTTTATACTTTGCTAGAGCTATGCAACAGTATACAATTTTATATTATATTAACATGTCAGAGCTTCACAGATATACCATTATTTTGCTTTTTATATTTGGGTTTCACCATAATGTCTGAATCATTGAAGACACTTTGTCCTTTGCTCTCCTTATGATTAGCATGATTACCACTGATAATCAGCAATGCTGGGAAGGGTGAAATGTGCTGTGATACAGAGGAGATCAGACAAGATGATCTAATGGTTCTTACTGGTCATAAATTATGTTTTTGTAGACAAGAGCTTTGAGAGCTCTTCAGGCAAAAAAACAGCCTCCAGACCAACCATAAGGATGAAGGAAGAAGTGGATATACAGCAGTTGGATGGTGAGTTCCAGAGCTGTGTTCCCTATTCTCAATCAGATGGGATGGGTAGGCAGGAGGGGGTGCTGTGAGAGGGATGCCAGAATTTCGAGCGGATCCCTCTTTCCTCTATAGAGTTAGCCCAAGCCCAAAGTTCTTAACTATATACAATTTATTGAGTTATAATATACATAAACATATATGTATATGATATTTAGTTTTATTTGCACAGTGAACATTAACCAGTAACCAAGGTCAAACCCTAAACAACATTATTTATGCATCACAATAAAACAATTTCAGCAGCATCAACACAATACAACATTTCAATTACAAAATATACACAAACATGAACAATCTTAATATAATCTATTCCTTAATATAATCCCTGACCCATGGCAAGAGATAGTCCTCCTTCCAATGGGATCCCTTGGAGGGGGG
>NW_005842243.1:1358632-1381644 GCF_000455745.1 Alligator sinensis | reverse complement strand
CCCTGCTCTGGGTTTGCCCGCCCCAAATCTCTTTCCCCTGTGAGACCCAAGGGCCCAATGACTCACGCTCCCTCAGGTGGCAGTGGTCAGGGCACAGCTTGATGGGGTCTCCTCTGCTGGAGCACCTCTCCAGGACTCTCCCTTGCCGCTGGGTTTCTCTCCACCCTGTGCCCCGCTCTGGGCACCGAGGGCTCAGCTCCTCTCAGCTGCTGCATTACCCCTGCTGGCTTCTGGGTGCTGAGCCTCACGCTGCAGCACTACTATCTCCCTGTGCCCTGGCTTCGGCACCAAGGGCTCTTTTAGCACAGGCCGGGCCCTTCAGGCTCCGACTGGCCATCCTCACTCCGGGTGGCTAACCCAAGCAGCCTCCACTGCACCCTGGATCCCAAGGCTTGGGCCCATGAACCACCCTGTGCACCGTGGGACCTGGCCGCTTGCTGGGAGATGGGGCCTTAGCCGCCTCACTGCAGCCCCCAAGGCCCTTGCCCCATGAGCTTCTCCATGCATTATGTGGCCTGCTGGCCCTGCCGGGCTTGCAGGCTCGAGCTGCTGCTTGCAGCTCCCAAAGCCTAGGCGTTGTGCACCGAACCGTGCACCACGATGGGCCCAAGCAGTCTCACACCACTCCCAGGGCCAGGTCTCCCTGCACCGTCCCCATGCACCATCTACAGCCTGAGCAGTCTTGCGCCACTCCCAAGGCTGCTCCTTCAGTGGGGGCTTCAGGAGCCTTGGGCCTGTTGCCCGCTGGGGGAGAGCTCCCTAGCTTTTCTTGGCTCCGCTCTTCTTGAGTCCCTCGGCGCATCTGCTCAACATGCTGAGCACACACCCCTTTTATACTCTGCAAGGGCTCCACCCCTGAAGTTGTCTGGACCTGGCTGGTGCAGTTCTGATTCAGGTCTACCTGCTCCATGCCCCGTCCCTTCAGAAAAGGGCGGGGCATTGCTTCCCTTGTGCTGCCTCTGGATTGGTGGGCGGGCACCACCAATCAAACAGCAGACCTTTGATCCTGGGACTGAACCTAAGCTCCGAAAAGGTAAGCCTGCTACATACGTAAAGTAGTTTTGGAGACAACAGTGGGAAGGAGCAAAAAAGTGTTGTGGATTGAGTAGTGCAAAGAGGTGCATATTAAGCAGTGAGAGAGGATGTAAGAAGCAAAACAACAGAACTTCTGTTTGGTATGTAAGATGAGGGCATGTCAATGAAAAAACCTGATCAGTGTTTGGAGATTTCATGAATGATGAAACTCCAGATCAGCGATTTTCAACCTCTTTTATATTCAAGGCACCCCTCCATTACTTTTTTGAATTTAGCAGCATTCTATTTCAATAAGTAACAGGACTGTGTGAAACGACACCATTCCATTTCCACTTGAGTTCTGAGGTTTCGACGGAACAGTGTTTCATTTCAAATTTCATTTTAATTCAAAACCACTGTTTCGTTTTGTCAGTCCATTTGTTGAATGTATAGGAATTGTTCTTATTATAATCTAGTGTCACTGTTTCGACATTTCGCCCATAGGCTATAATGGGGAAGCTCAAAACAACCTCTCTCATCCGGCAGGCAGATCGAGGCCCACAACCCCAGGAGGGCTGTAGGGGCTGTGCCAGTTCTCCTGGGGTTTTGGGCCTCGGATCTGCCTGCCAGATGAGGGACGGATGTTGAGCGCTGCCGCCTGGAAGCAGCGCCAGCACGCCGCCAGTCCCAGGCAGCAGCACCTGGCTTCTCTCATCCAGCAGGCAGATTGGGGGCCGCCACCCCAGGGGGCCACATCCCCTCACTCCTTGCTGAGAATCACTGCTTCAGATTGACAGTAGAAGAATGTGGTAGAGGTTGCTTGGCAAAGATGGCAACGTGAAGGTTGGTAAAATGGAAACTGCATGAGTCAGAGCACTGGAAGAATTAAGGAACAAAGAAAATTAGGTAGATCATGGAGATTTTGTGGAGGAAAACCTGGCAGGATTAGTGACGGTGTCAATGTCTGGTGAGAGGAGTCAAAGAGGGCTCTGAGGTTACACATCTGAGAAATGGATTGTGTTGCTGCAGTAGAGGAGAGAGGAAGGGAAGGCTATGGGAATTCTCCGGACTCTGGAGGATTTAGTCCCTCATTCACAGTACTGCTAACCCTTCCTGGTTAGCAGGGAATTTTATCCTTAGCTCATAAATAGGCTTCTGAGGTTTAAATTCTTGCCTCCAAGAATCCACATGAATCCAAAAATGTTCCTGGAAAACAGAACCCCCAGAGCTCTCTGTTAGGGTTTCTATTGCATGCATTCAGGTCCAGGAAAATAAGGGAACATGCAAACTTTTAAAATGATAGTTACATTCTTCAGCAGAACTGTAGTTTGTAAAATGAGAATGTTCTTTTATTTATATAAAATATGGTTAGATATTTACTCAAGGTGAGACTAGACTATAATAAGAACAATTCTTATACATTCAACCTTGTTCTGAGCAGTTCTCCGAAATGCCTTTTACAATTAATGGGCATGATTCCACCACCTGTATTTTTACAAGGGGTAAAATCTGAGTTCCATTTAAGTCTATGGGAATTTTGCTATTGACTTCAATGGAGCTAGGTTTCATACCTGCAATTCTCTGATGGCATTAAACTCTAAGGCTGAGATTTGTCAGGTGCCCTAATCATTTTTAATGATTTAAAAATCATTTAAATTCCATAGCATTTAGGCACTCAAATTCCTTAAATTCTTTTAAAACCTCCGCAGTTTTCTTGAAGTCAGTAGGACTATTCACATATGAGCTAGCTGTATAAGAGCTTCAGGGTCAAATGCAGTTTTGTATAATTTAGCCCAGGTATTGGTTATATAGTATTACCAGTGTATAAAGCAAATTCTATTAGGGCTTCCGTCCAAAATACTTGAAGTTTTGAAATAATCTTTTCATCATATTTGCCTGGAATTTGCATAACTGTAGAAGATGTATTGATTTTAAAGTTGGTTATAAATTTGAAGTCTTTTCCTCTTTCATCTCTCCCTCACCTCAGTAACAAATGCATCACACATTTATAATTTAGCCAAGAACAATGTTAATCTTGGATGTATATTAGGAACTTCTTCCTCCGGGTAAGCATACTGCGTAAACTATTGAAAACTCAATTAGCTATCAATGCCTCTTTTGCAAAACTGAAAATTGCCTGAGAATCCTTAATATTTATTATTTTTCAATGACTTAGCAGTATGAGACATTCAGATACATTCTCCCCAGTCCGTTGGAAGACATTCATAATCTTTTGCAAAGATGCAAGTTTTTCTGCGAAATCAAGAAAGAGGTTCAAATCACAATCCTCTGGTGATATCCAAATAAGAATTTTCAAGGGATTCTTTAATACCACAGTATCACGGCACGGGGTCCCCTAGGATGGCCATGATCTCCCTAAGGCCCCTTTTACCGTGCCAAGTTGACCCAATGGCCACCCTCGACTCTCGCCCGCCATGTCTTTGATGACAAAAATATGTATATTTGGGAGGCTGCCTTTTACGCCCTCTTAGTCAAGTCTTGCTGGACATTCGGACCCTGCGGATTCCCAGACCCCTGGTAGGTCCCGCTCCAAGATAGATGGTACAACGGGTGTTTCTGGGGCACCCCAGCCTTATGGGCTATGCATGGCTCCAGCCATCCCTTTACCACACCCCCAGCCTTGCAGAAGGAATTGATGTTGTTCGGTCAGGGCCTTGTTATAATTTGGCCCCCTTTGTCCTCTCTGGGCCCTGCGTGGCCCTATCTTGCTCTGCACCCTCTCTGGTGCACCAACACAGCCCCCTCTTCTGGGGCTGGCGTCAGTGCACCCCAAATGCTGTGCCCTCACTGGCACTGGGGTCCCCCCACTGCAGTGGAGCCCCTATGAGGCCTTCTCCAACCCCTAATAGCCTCACCCAAACCACTGGTTTTAAACAGTAAACAAAATGCAAGCCCCTCGGCTATAACAAACTCAAGCCGCCCGGCTACAACAACATTACTCAAAACGCCACAGGGATGCTCCATCCTTTACCCGGCTCGGGGCTGTACCTGCAGTAAGGCCTCTCCTCTCAGCTTTGCTCAGGGACAGCTCCTTCCTCCCTGGCTGCTGGCAGGGAACTCCCTCCTGGCCTCCGCCCCTAGGGTTTATAAGGGAGCCAGGCCCTGCCCCTTTCAGTCAGCTGACCGCTGGCAGGTGTACGCACAACTACTCTGGTTGCCCTGGTGATCAACAGCTGGGCTCCTTACTCACTGCTAGGGCTGTTCCCCTCTTTAGGAGCAGGGCACCTCAGTGCACACAGGAAAGAGATTAAAATCAGACCAAAGCAGGGAGTGAAGTTCCTAACTAGAAGATGCCATCTATTAATCTGCATCTTAAATGAAGGATATTAAAATCATACATTGACATGTGTACAAGGGACATAATGTTCTCAGGCCCTGAAGTGCCTGAAAGGGATCCTGAAAAATCTCAGGAACAATTATCAAGAAAGACAAGAGAAAAAATGTTAAATGTTCCAACAGCTTGGAGGGAGCAAGTACTAAAGGATTGTCCTTATCAGTATGAGGACTATTAAAATAATATCCATTTGATGCCCTCACAATGAGCTCTAATTATCTAACATAAGGCAGTTCTGAAAGCTAAAAACTTTTTAAGAAAATTGAAAACAAGACAATGTGGGAGGGAAGCAGATGTGAAATATTTAAGCCATATGTCCCAGAAATGCAGGTCACTGCTCTGCCACCAACATTTAGAGAGTTGTTCTTCAATTGTGAATAAGTACCACTACACTTCAGGAACTAATGAAAAGTGCTGCATGCAAAATTTAACACAATCTTTGAGGATAGGAACATAAGTTATATAGGTCTTGAGAATCAAATTGAGCAAGTACTAAAATAGTTGCCAGCGACAAATCCTCGGAAATGGGAAAGAAAATGAAGGCCCAAAGAATTAAAAATAGTGAATAGTAATTTTATACATGAAAAACCACAAAAACCTATAAATGATAAGTAAACTCTTAGAAAATTAATCATAAAAATACTAGGACTCAGGCCAACAAATTGCCAAAATATCCTGATAAATGTTGATGGTGAGTATAATTGAACAATAGTTGAAATTGTAGGTAGATGGTTTCCCATGTTGAATATTGCTTTGGTGTATTTACGAAAAGGACTTCCCAAACTATATGGGAATTTGTAAGTTGCAAATAGACAGTATGGGTGTGTCTAAATGAGTGCAAACATGTGGTATGCAGCAGACAACACAAACTGAACGTGCAGGCATTCCCTGCACTACTTTGCAGCATAGGTGTGGGGCTTTGACCCTGAGAGATCCCAGGGTCAAAAAAGCCCACGTCTAAAAAAAGTGGGGCGGTGCACGTAGTGGCTGGCTGGCTGGAGCTACACTCCAGCTGCCGGCCAGGCTCCCTGTTGCAGGATCACTGTGGCTGCAGCTCCTGGAGGCCCCTAGGACTCCAGGTAATGCTGCTGGGGCCAGCACAGTTGCTGGCCCCAGCCTCCCTTACCCAACCTGGGACAACGTGCTGTGCGCCAGAGCACGTGGCTCTGGCGTTCCGCAGGTACAAGTAGCAGCGTCACAGCTCATGCCACTGCTGTTTGTCTCTAGGGAAACACACATTCCCACTTGTGGGGATGGGCCCCATGAATGCAAACTTGGGAATTACTAATTATCTTGATCAAAGCACCATGCTAATACAATCATCCTGCTTCCAGTACTTGTGCTAGTCCATTCAGAACTAGCCCCAGTACCGCTGCATGAAACTGCATTTTGCCATAGAGATATCCATTAAGATTGAAGAAATAGTACTGCTTGCTCAGGGTGATATTTAGAATTTCAAAAGAGGGAAAAAAATACTATAGTGGAAATCACAATTGACATGGGCATCTGCTGAACAATTCAGCAATTTTAGTTATTTTTTTAATGGACAGGAGTTTCATTTTGCTATATAAAATATACACCAATACATGCTAAATACAAAGTTTGAACGTTTAAAGTAACTACATGATAGAGGAGTGATCCTAAGAGACTCGGGTTTGTGGGTCAACTAAATCTTATGTCAATTAGAGTATTGAGGCTTTATGTTAAAGCTTTAAAGGACAGTGAAAGCTGGGCGATAGGCAGTTCTTAAGTGTTTTGTTTTTATGTTGCTCTTTACCTTTTAACTTAGTTGTACAGTATTGATCTATTAAGCAATTAAAAATAAGTTTAACAGAGACTGCTGCCAGATTTTCTGGAACTTTATAGATTCTCAGCACAGTATTCTGAGTCAGAGGGCTTTCTTTCAGGCTCCACTTTATTATGTTGGTAACAAAGTAAGAAAAAAGACAGATAATGGGTAATTAACACTAATGCCTGACAGCTCATTATCTACCTGTGTTCTGTGTAGGCTTACCTCACCCAGCCAGGGAACCTAACAGGCCCTAACATCTTTCCTGGAGGAAACCAAGTGCTCTAACCCAATCTCCCCTCTCTCCCATCAGAAAAGCTTTATATCCTAGTGGCTCGCTCTGCTGTCCAGCAACTTGTACCTGATTGGCCACTGGCCAAATGCTGTCCAGTAATCCACCTCTGGATGCCTATCAACCAAATGTTGTCCAGGAACTATTTAAAGAATCCCCAACAGCAAGCAAATGTGAGCCATTTGCAGCTCCTTGTAGACTATTGACATCCATGTCAGAGACTATAGGTTTCAAAGAGTTTACACAGCCTTCAAGTTGCTGATATGAACTCAACTTAAATGGCAGTGATGTAAAAAACATTAGGTGGACGGTTGTGTCATTTAAGAAACAGGTTTGGTTTTAGAGTAGTTGCCAATGGACCACTCTGTACATCACAATGAGAACTAATTGGCAATTGTTTTAGCAATCTGGACTGAAAATGAAAATTGAATAAACTTCAAAAGGAATTTTTTCACCCACAGAGGCTTGCCCTTTCAAGTTTGCATTGGTGGTACAGAGTTCAGAAGTTATTATGTATGCTGTATATATTCTTATATAACCTGTATACCATCTGAAAGTCTTCAGGGATGTCAGACAGAATCTTTTCACATGCGCTGAGTTGACTATGCGCTAGATTAGACCTTTCACAGGCATGAAGGCAGCACAGAACCAAACTGGAGAAAATGCCAGAGACAGCCTGCAGGTGCATGACAGACTGCTGCTAAATCTCTATCACTATTTCTTCTTAGCAGCAGGCTCCTTGGTCAACGAAGAGAAGGGCAGAAGGGGATAGCTCTGCTTGCTTTCTCCCCTTCATTAAAATGCCAGGCTCTCCATAGGGGGCATCCTATAAACCACCTTCCACCCAAGTTTAGTGGATGTTAATGTAGTCAGCTTTTATGGAGATGCCTTGCTCTTCCTCTTATTTCTCTGCACCTGGGTCTTAACTTTTTAAAAATCATTCACTGAGGAAAACTAGCTTAAGAAGTTTAAGTTGCAAGTACAGTTAAAAGGCAATCAGGATTCATAGTAGAGATAATATCTTTTATTAGACCAACAAGATTTTTGCAAAAAAAATTCTTTAATTGCAAGCTTTCAGGCACAAACACCCTTCATCAGGCATTGGAGAAAAGATTGTAAAAGTTCTCCTAGGTAGAAATGAACAATTATATTTCATAGGATTTCACAGAGGAGTCAATAGATGGAAAACTCCTTTGGGAAGTCAGCTCATAGCTGGTATGAATCAGGATCAAGAGTCCTGTGAAGGGCTGTTTGTGCCCAAAAGCTTGACATTTAAATATTTTTTTTTGCAAAAATTGTGTTGGCCTTATAAAAGATATCATCTCTGCTACGAGTCCTGATTGCCTTTTCCTCTAGACAAGTACAGTTATAGAGATCTATAACTTATGTTATTACCTAAGTTGGTCAAAATTGCAGATGATACAATTTGTAAATATAACTAGGTGTGTCTATACGTGCACTTTAATACACAGTAAGTAGTCTACTGTGCATTAAAGCAGTGCAAAAAAAACATGCTAATGTGTTAGTGAACAAAAAAGTTCACTTTTGCTACTGTACATTAGTGCAGCTAATAAGCCTCTATGTATTGCTCATATTACAGGTACTACACATAATGCACAGTAGCAAAGGTGCATTAATGAACATGTAGATGTGCCCACTGAGAAACTACCTAAATTAGTATACCCAGGCTGAGGTGGTATAATGTATGATTCATGCAAGGTAATTCCGATAAATTCTCAGGTGTCCTTACATAAAAAATAGCTATAAAATCATTATTTTTGTTCTGTAGAAATACAGAAAAATGTTGTTTTAATAAAATGTGTTAGAAATGTGATGGCTTCATGGATCCTAAATATCATACTAATATAACTAAATCCTTCCCTAGTTCTTTTAACGGAGGATTGTTCAATTACATATAAGACCATATTCTTTATAACAATGGCATAGCTCATATCCAGTCTTCACTTGCTTAAACTGTTATTCTGAAGGTTAAAAATTAGGCTGAAGGTGTAAGCCTCCTTTCCTCTGCTGTACTTCCTAGCTGGATTTTATGTAAAAACGTATCTTTAAAAAAATGACTTCTTAAATTAATTCTATTTTCTTGCAGGTATTTCTCCTCCTTAGAAAATGTGTAACACAGGGACTATTACTATCTAGTAATTCCATCACTTGCTATATTTGGACACCACAGTATTTATTTAATTAACTCATAGATGTTATAAAAAATAAAATTAGTTGGAATGAATCCTTTTTCAATCTCATTATAAATGGAACAATTATGAAGGAACAATCAAACAAAAGTTCTGTCTTTAATTCCAATCTATCATTGAATACTTTATAATACTTTACACACATAATCTGTGCTTAACTGTGTAAGATCTCAAGAGAACTTTGTTTTAGAGAGGTTTTAAATTAAAAAACACAAAAACCCACAGATCCTTCCATCTACTAAAAGTAGTTGGGCCAACTCCTGCAGGCCTCTACTTCACTGGCAGGTTTGCCCATGAACACTGCATGGAACTTGACCCATTAGTAATAATTTAAAAAAATATATAACACAGGATTCAAGTGAGGTTGGTTATTTTGACAAAATGTTCAGGAATGAGGGAGACTGGCTCCATGGTCGTTCTTTCATCTGGAATTGTGAAATGATGAAAACAATAGTTTAAAAAAACTATTCATAAAACAGCTGAGTGGAAATTGCTTTCAGCACAGGAAGCATAAGTGTGTGTCTGCTTGCCTTCAAATTACTGTTCAGTTAGGCTCTGATACTGATGTAAGAAATTCAAATAGTCTTACTACATTACATTTGTCAAACTGGTTTTGGTAGAAGGTAGCATCACTCCAAAGTAAATGGAACTAATAATGAAGAGTTGGAAAAAACTAAATATACAGTCTGTAGAAATGTAAATAGCTAGTTCTATGAATTAATTACATGAAAGATAAAAACATGCAGTAACAGGACAGTGTTTCAGAGGAGGGTAACTGTGGGCTAACATAAAGCAAAAAACTTTAGGCAAAACTTGGTGAGAGTAATGTAACACTTTAGAGGAAGAAGGTTCTAGAAAGGACAGCCTTAATGAGAAAGCAGATAAAAGCCTGATTTGAGGAAAGGGATTGTAAATTTATTCCAAGATTTAGGATATAAACAGAGGCACAGATAGAAAGGACAATTTTCACCCAATCTGGCCACAGAAAGCTGTTTATAGCCGTGACCAAACACAAGTGTGTGGCTTCAGATGGCTTCAAATATAGCCAGTAAGGTAAAAATCTGAACCCTCATTGCATGAGGGGTCAGATGAAGACGTTTCGAAATAGAATGTCTTCTGTAATTTCCACCTGTGCTGCCTGCCAGCCTGTAACTGTTTTCTCAATGGGAGTGGGAAAAGGGAATGGAGTTCAGTCTGGGAGGTTTTCAGTCCCTGAGGTGGGGAGGCTCCAATTTACCCATCCCACCCTCCAGCGCTGGCTGGGGAACCCCTAGAATGAGCTCCCACTGCTCCTTTTCCACCCTCCCATTCTGAAACAGGGACAGGCTGGGAGAGAGAAGGGGCTACTGCTAGGGGAAAATAGTGGCAGGCTGCAGCCAGCAGCTAGATTTCCCTCTTCCCCTGGAACCAACAGTGAACTTCTGTTTGGTCCAGGGGATCCTTGTAACTCAGAACACTTCCTGCAAAGCATTCTGTTACAGCGGGGAGCTGCACTTCTGTCTGCACCTCTAGATGTCACCAAATAAAGCAGGTAAGTTATGGTAGGATGTGTCCTGCTACAGTTGATCTGCTTCATTGTTGCACATTGTCCCACACTGGGCGATCCTGTAGGACAATAGACAACATGATTTTCATTTATAGAGACATGCCTCGGAGATTCGTCAGGGCATGTCTCTAACAGGGAAAGCTGGGGTTTCCTGCTTACAGAAACAAAACCCAGAAACTGCATGGGAGATGTCTCTGTTAGAGGGAAGAGATGGGAAGTACTCCCAGGGAATTCCCAGGGCATGCAAGAATGGCTCCCTCAGTCCCTGGAAGCAGCTCCAAACTGACTATGCTCCCCCACCATAAACTGAGAAGACATCAGCCACAGTAAAGAGGTACAAATTGATACCACCTATGTTGTGACTACAAATTTCAGGCATTTGTGGCACAACAAAGGGCATGGACATGTTTGGCCTTTGTGCTGCCAAAAAAAATTGTTGCCACAAAGGTAAATCTGCTTCCACCCTACAAAAATACAGTGAAGGGAAGGGAACAGTAAAGGAGGGAAGAAAGATTTGAAAACCAAGGCAGCAATTTTGAGCTGTATCAAAGAGAACAAGAGACAGATGTGATTTTTGTTGTTCTGCTTCCTTAAGAATGCCTTTGAAATTTAGAGTAGGAATATAAATATATATTTTTTCTGAACATGTCAATTATACAGTAAGGTCCAATGGCTGGAAGTGAAAGTCAAAAGGGGGAAAAATAAAACAAATTCAAACTGAAAATGAAGTATACATTTAACAATGAAGACAGCTAATCACTGGAACAGATTACAAAGGGATGTGCTAAATTTTCCATCATTTGGAATCTTTAAATCATGATCTGATGTCTTTCTGAAATGTACATGTCAGTCCAGTGTTTCTCAACTAGCAGGTCATGACCTTTAAGGGGCAGCATCTCAAAATGCAATCAAGGGGTTGTGAGGCGTTAAAAATTTATTAAAACTCATCGGCACCTATACCCTTCAAGGTCAAGTATTCTCTCTCTCTCTCAACCAGCACAGAAAAATTATGTTTATTGCTGTCCATAACATTTGTTACTATTTTAGAGTAAATGTAAAGAGATGGTTAAGAATTTGACTTTAAGGAATTGCTAACCTGAAAAGGTTGACACACAGTGCTTCAGTTCACAGATGACTAGAACCACTGGATCAAGTAATATTGCCTGTACTACACAGACCAGATAAAGGGTTCCTTCTGGCTGCTAATGCTTGTGGCCTGTCACAACTAATTACAGGTTGTGCTGCATTTGGATCCCTACATTATTTCCTGGAAACATACAAGACATTTTTGTGGAGAGGGTGAATTCTAGTTCATGAACTGCTACATTTTAACAGTAGTTAAATACATTCTGTACACACACCAGCTGCATGCCACCACGTTACTTCCTCCTGAAACAAAGTTTTTAGATAATCCAGGAACGCTCACTGCTTCTATCTTAATTTCTACAATCAAAAATAAATAATAGTTCAGCTGCTTTATTTATTTTTTTAATTGGATTCATAACATTGACATGTTATATGCACCATTTCATTGCAATGTTCTTACAGAGCTCAAGCAGTATTTTATTAAATTCATATAAAATGCCAGTGCTGTACGGTAGTTTTAAATTGCCAGTGTTTACAGAAACGATGATTTAACATCATTTTGACCAGCAGACCATCTAATGGTAATCACATTGTGTATCCAGGAAGCTTGTTTACTACTAGCTCACTGATGTGTTTACATTGATTAGTAATACTTAACGTTCCCAAATCATCATTCTCTTCTTCGTCTGATGTACTGTTTTCCAATGCACTAAGTTCAAAGTCATACACATTGGATGGCAGGTAAGAACTAACTTGAGATGTCTTTAGTGACTGGCTCTTTTCTGAAGAGGTCTGACCCTTTCCTACATTGCAGGTCTTATCAGAACGACCTTGTTTACCTTTCATCGTCAAGGATTCTCGGAGAGTTCGATCACTCTTGCTGCCTTCTTCCTTGTACTGTAGGGATGACTGCTGCTCATGTAATGACTCTGCGGGACTGGAAAGGTTGCTAGATAAACTCCCAACTGCAACTCTGCTTTCTTTTCTGTTTTTTAAATGGTAGGGTCTCTTAAAAGAGTGGACTGGTGATGCAGTTGAGGGAACTGGGACATGAGCTGACCTGCTCTCCATCCTCAGACTTTCCCCAGATATTCTTGATTTGTTTGATTCTGAATCCACTTCTGAGCAAGTTTGCCTTGGGCTTAGTAATACAGGCTCTGGGCTACTCTCAAAAGCTTCTGATCCTCTTGCAGTATAATCAGCATTGGTGAAATCTTCTGAATAGATGGTGTTCTCAGGACTGGTTACAAAGTCTTCTGAATATTTGAATTCAGAGATACTTTCAAAACTCCTGTTTGGGTTTGGTTTATGATCATCACCTAATACGAAAGCAGCAAAGTCCTCCTCTGTGGCCTGGCCTATGCTAAAATGTTTTGTTTTTTCACCTACTTTATCTTCTCCTGCATCAGTATGATGCATGAAAGCTCTTGGCAGGTGGACTTGTACATCTTTTTCTTTGTAACTGGATTGCAGTGTGGTTCCTTTCAGTGAAGAGTCCCCATTTTCTTCAGATGAACCACCTTCTCTTGCATTTCCATCACTATTTTTCAAACTACTATCAAGATCATGCTCCTGTAGGTCAGAAAAGTGTCCTTTTCCTGTGGGTTCATAATTGTTTTCAAGGTTGCTTTGCATTAAAGTCCGAGTATTTTCATCAAGCCTATTTCTTTTTGAAACCGCTGCCCTTTCAGGATGCTCGTAAAATACGTGTTGTTCTGCTGAGTTTCTGAACATTTTTCCTTTGGATCCAGGGCCCTTCCCCCTCTTCTCCCTCAGTGCCTCCACTTGTTTTTTTCTATACTCCTCTCTCCTTTCATGAATGACCAACATATCAGGATTGGTTTGCTGCAACCGCAGTCTCAGCGTATTTGTCAGCCCGTAAAAAAGTTTCCTTCGCGGAGGTGTGTTTTCTTTCCTTCCGCTGTTTCTCTCAGAGGCAGCCTGCCTTGCCAGTGGAGCTTCCTTGCAATTCTGCCGCCAGGAAGAAGGAGCACCCAACTGGGAAGACCTCTGCCAGCTTCTTCTGAACCTCAGGCTAGATGATCTGCTGTTTGCACTGGGCTGAGGATGTTTTTCCTTCACCTCCCCTGCTGGCGACTTGCTCTCGAGGGAAGGCCGCAAGGGCTCTCCGTTTGCTCCTGCTTCTCGATAGAGCCAGGCCAACTGGGGGTGAATGGTGCCAGGCCCCGGCTCGCCACTCAGCAGCGACAGCTCTGCCAGCAGAGCATTGACCAGCGGCAGCTGCCTCAGGGCCTCACGCAACTGGTGGGCTGCACTGGGTGGCTGCGGGGTGATGTTCGGCACTGGGGGGCTCCCCAACGAGGTGGCACCAGGCACTGCTCGGGAGGCCAGGGGACTCCTTAGCTCCTTCTCCCGCTCCTTTGGGGCTGGCACGGGCCTGACAGGTGCAGTGCGCCGGGGATCGGCGTTGTAGTACAGTGGTGGGGGGCAGAAAATGCCGGCCTCCTCGTCCAGCTCCGCAGCTCCTTCCTCGCTCTGCGGCAGGGGACAGTAATCACCAGTCTCCTTGTCCAGCTCCGCAGCTCCTTCCTCGCCCTGCGGCAGGGGGCAGAGATCACCAGGCTCCTTGTCCACCTCCGCAGCTCCTTCCTTGCCCCGCAGCACAACACAGGGTGCCGAGGCAGCTCTGTGAGGAGACCCCAGTGCGGGGCTAAGCGCTGCAGGATCCCGCCCCAGGCTGCGGAGTTGATAGGCCAGTGTTAACTCCCCCACGTGCTCGCCCCGGAGGCCCCGCAGCGCGAAGCAGCCCCGGGCACCCCCGGGGCCCGGCCCGAGCGGGATACGAGCAGTGCCCAGCAGGCGAGCGGGGCCGGGCCCCTGGGTGGGCAGGGCCAACAGCAGCGCGTGGAGTGGGGCCGGGCCCGGCAGCCCCGGCAGCACGCAGGCCTTGCCCCGCCCGAAGGGGACGCGCCGACCCGGGGCCTCGAACCTGCGGCCACCCGGGAGCACCAACAGCGTGGGGAAGTCGAGCAGGCGCAGCGCCACAGCCGGCTGAGGGGGGAGGGGCGCCGGCGGCGCCAGCCACGCCCACTCCACCAGCATCTCCAGCACCGCCAAGCCCTCGCGCTCGCCCGCAGCTGACATGGCGGCGAAGGAGATCTCGCGAGATTTCTTCCGCAACCCGGCTGGCGGAGGGTGGAAGTTTCGCGAGAGTTCCCCTCCTCGGGCACGGAGCGAACCTCCGGGGTGAGGGGAAGGAGGTTGTGATGTCTCGCGAGAGGTCTGCCCCTCGCCACCGGGGAGCCAAGGCGTGAAGGGCTCGCGAGAGTTCTTTCCTCCCCGGGAAGCCAGCTCGCGAGTACGGGACATCTCGCGAGAGTTACTCCTTCACTGGCTGCAGGGGAGGGCTTGAAGTTCATACGGGGGCCGGAACCGGTACAGGGTTAGCTGGGGGGGGGATTACATCTCGCGACAGTTGTTGGGGGTACGACTTGAATGCGCTCCGTCTAAGAGGTAGCGGCGGGCGAGATTCGGGTGTGGGGGATTGAGTTCTCGCGAGAGGAGCGCGGCCAGGGAAGCTGCAGCAGCAGCTTGGCGGTTGCCAGGGCAGCCTCGAGCCGGAAGGCTTCGCAAAGCACCCTGGGGGTTGTAGTCCCCGGAGTCTGCGAGGCCCCTGCGTGGGGCTAAACGGTTACGCATCACTGACGTCACCACATTCCGAGGGGACCCCGGAATTACTCCCTTCCTCCCTCCAAGTCCTTCCTTTCTTCCTCTCCTTCCTTTGCCAGCAATCACGATTCCCTTTCTGAAACGAAAGAGGCAAAGAAAGTACAGTAGAGCAACGGTTCTCAACCTTTTGCACCTTGCATCCCACCAGCCATCTTGTCAAAAACCCTTGCTTCCACCGTGATAAAAACAAAACCTCACATAATTGCACTGTTCAAGATACCTGTTAATTCATCCATTTGACGTGCAAGCAACTGATTTATTTTGATAGGGCAATGAGTTGAAGTCCCACCTACATGACCTTCGAGTGCCACCAGTGGGATACGTGGCACTGGCTGAGAAACACTACAGTAGAGCATCTGGATCATCCTTCCTTGCCAGCCAAATCCCTCTGTCTTTGGCCGGTTTGCTTTGGTTTTGCTTTTTCTCCTGACCACAGCGGAGAGTTACCCCTTTATTTGTCAATAGTAAACGCACCAGGGCCGCAATACGCTCCTTTTCGCTTCTCCCTTTTAACCCGGTTTGCAACTGGATGAAAGAATACGTGGACACACGTGGTTTTTTCAGTTTTCTAGAACTGAACTTGGCTAATGTCCCACTAAAGCTGCAGGACCCGTGTTGTCTGTCAGGCAAGACAAAAGGGCTGCCTGCCTTTGAAAAAAAAAAGGGTTAGGAAGAGTCTAAAAAAAAAGAAGCAATTTAACAATATGAATCCTTCCAATATGTCCATGAAGTAAACATGTAAGTAAATGTCCCCATTTTATTGCTGGGTACATGGCGACTCAGAGGCTCAGTCTTAACTTTTCAGATATGTCCACTAATTTTGAAATGCCCCAGGCAGCGGGCACATCTACACAAGACGCTTAATGTGCATTGGACTAAATCTACTCATTAGCATGGCTGGCAAAAACCATGCTAATGCACTAATGTGCATTAGATTTAGTCCAATGTACATTAAGCACCACACAAAAAGTGTTTATCTGTGCTAATGTGCAGTAGCACTGATTAAAGGGATTACAGCGATTACGCCGTAATAACAGGTACTAAACTGAATGCGCTGTAATTAGGGTGGCCATCGAGGTACCTCAAGAAAAGAGTGCAACTGTCCCTACCACCATGAACAATGCATGCCTCGTGAGGCTGGAGGGGAGCACGGCGAGCTCCCACAGGCAGTGGTTGTGGTCTTGGTGGTAGGGGTGTGACCGTGGTGAGTGGGGAGCACCTGCAGGCAGCTGCAGTGGTGTTGGGAGGGGAGGGGTGCAGAGCGGTGAAAAATATAGAACGTAACGGTGTCCGGTTTCGTATCAGTAGAGGACAGAGGACCAGAAAACCGAACTGTCTTCTATGAAACCGGACGAATGGCCACCCTAGGGATAATTGTAGACGCACCCAGTGATTAATCCTGGGTGTAATTCGATTGAAGTTAGCTTAAGCATGGATGAATTTCAGGTTCAAAGCCTGTTTTTTTTCAGACACTGAGCACCCACAGCTTCCACTGACTTTATTTGTTACTAGGGTGCTCCACAGTTACTGGAATAATTGCAACATCTCTCCAGGTGGGGATCTAAACACTCAGGCATGCAAAATTAGCTGGCACAAAAATACAGACTTTCGTGCCTTATCCAAGGTCAGACAGTGAGCCACTGGCAGAATAAGTATTAGAACAGAAGGTTGTAGGGTTTTTGTTTTGTGTTTTGGCTCCCAATCCCATGCCCAGTTCACAGGAATGTGCTGCCTCTTTCAGGTCTATATACAAAGATGTCATAGGAATTGCTATTCAAAAAGCAAATATCCCCCCCGGAAGCTGCTTCTGTCCTGTGATTCATAATTTCTAATATGCAACATTTCAAGAACGCTTATAGCATTATTTATTTTAGATAGTGGATGTGAGCTTTCTGAAGAGACCTGCTTAAGAAATGGCTAGGAAGCAAGGAGAAACAGCTGTAAGTGAAACTACACAGGTATCAGGCAGCTTCCCCCCCCCCACTCTGATACAAATAATTCAAGTAAGATATGGCTGATTCAGACAATAAACAGAACCACAAGAAAAGCTAAGGCTCACTCCAGTCTGATTTATTATCTTTCCTCTGAAATTAGCACTTTCATCCATCAGTCCCTTTCCAGGGAATCTCAGTGTTTTTGGATTTGACCTCAGATTGATGACTTTTGGGAGAGTGGGGAGAGAGATCCAGGGTTTTTGGACAGGCTTTCATTCAGTGAAAGTGTTTAGATGTGGGTTCTTTCAAATCCCAAAGCAAGTTCATGCCTGAGTTCACTTCTTTAACATGGAAGAAAAAAAGCAACTGAGCAACATGACCTTGGGGGTGGTTATTCTACCTGTTAGTAGTCTGCCTTGTCCATTCCTGCCCCTCTTACTCTTCTGTCCAGATCCATCCAGTAAGTAGGATTTCTTTCTTAAACAGCTTCATGTCTTCTGAATACAGTTTTTCTGTTGTGCTTTCTTGTGGCTAGTTGTCCTTTTAATGAGTCTTAATTCTTTCTGAGCAGTTGAAGAGTTATGCAGCTCGTTTGGGTCATTTATCAGTTTGAATTACTAACATTTCCTTCCCAGGAATTGCAAAAAAAAACTGGTGCTGTTGGCCAGAGACTTGGCAACTTTTGGCTCTAATAAATCTCTGAAGGATAAAAGGAGTCTTAAAAGTCCCCTTGAGAAAAAACAATGTTTTTAAGATTTCAGATTTCTTGTCACTCTGCAAGTGATTGATTCTTTGATCAGATAGCACCACTCTATGAATGAAGACTTAAGATTTGAAGAAAGATCCTGGGAGAAAGTGCCTGTGAATAGCAGATGCCTGCTTTGGCCAAAACACTTACAATGTTTTTTTAAACACAAGAGGCTGTAACAATTCATTAATTTTCCCACAAGCTCTTGTTCTGTTCAGTTTAAAATAATCTTTCCGATCCAGGGCCCACTTGACAGCATGTAGAATTTGTGCATGTATTTAGCCTGACAGCATCCTTCCTCAGAATGAGGTCAGTCAGTCTGTTAGATGGTTGCAACATAAAGGCAACTTCTGAAATATTTTAGCTTAAAATAAGTCAAAGGAGGCCTTCCTTGGCCCTTTTACAGGCACTGTGTTTGAAACATGCACTTTTCTTGAGAATGATCAATGAAAAATGAAACTAACCTTCTTCACTTCAGGAGAATCAGCACCTATATATTACAGGTGTAAAGCAAAAAGCCTCAGTTCAGGTCTGAGCTACACACCTCCAGTTTCCATCCTGGACAGTCCAGGGGAGAGTTTTTAACAATGGCTAATTCAGGTGGGGATGCATAGCTTTAACCATTATTCTGTGTCCACTGTGCTCAAGGTCTCAGAATAAGGAAGCAGAGAGACTTTTTGTTGCCCCAATAGTGAGGTGACAAAGCAATTTAGAGGCTGCTCTAATTATGTTTTTGGCTTAAGTTCCTTAAGAGACTTTATGTCACTGATGGTTCAGCATTGTGGAACTCTGCTCTACCATCAACCATCCCTTTTTGTCCTGGCTTTCCCCTATACTGCTTGAAAAGGGAAGGGCAAAGAGATGGTTTGGGCAGCTTTATGATAATAGGGTGTACCTGTCTCTGAAGGGAATTTTTTACTGGAAGTTCAGCACCTGAATCAGTGGAGTACAACAGAGACTGTCTCTATCCCACCCCTCCCTGTATAATTACCACATCTACTCAAATGCAAGATGACCCTGAATATAAGACAAAGCCCCAGTTAGATTCTATATATGGACAATTTATAAATTTGTTATGATTTTCCAGGTATAGAATCTAATTATTGGAGGTTTACCTTGAAATTGTCCCCTGTCACTGCTACAACAGGAAAAAAAATCTGTGGGGATCAGGTAACCCATTTGCACTCTGCCCCTACCAACTTCTTCCCCCTACAGCCCCTTCCACCCCCTCTTACTGACAGACCCTGATGCTCCTGAGCACATGGAAATGAGGGGCAAGTTTGAAAACACTCACCTTGAAATAAACAGAGCTGTAGTAATTTAATTCATCCAGAAACTGTGCATTTGACCTTTTTTGCAACTGTTTTTGCAAAATGTTTTAGCACAGGTACTCCATAAACATACCTTTAAGCAGTACTTTTATGTATATTAATATAAATTACTAAAAAAGATTATTCTCTCTCTCTCTGTATATATCTGTATGTAAAATTGTTCATGTTCTAAGCCAAATCAGCCAAATCAATTCCAAACCTGTGAGTCATTCAAGAAACATATGTGGCCCTACTACTGGCAAACATCCTCCACCCACACTTGGGGCTTTAGATGTTTCCAAATCATTTGGCAGGCATTCTACATGCAGGCCCAAGCCTGAGGCTTGGGGTTTGGATGCCCCCAAGTTTCACTTGCTCTCAGCCATACAGCCATGGGAGCAAGCTAGGGAGAAGTCTTCCATTTCCATAAAGTGGGCATAAAGCCAAGATCTTCCCATGGGAAATGAATGTTGGAGGTTAACTATGTATTACCTCCATGGGTACTACCCCGAGCCAGAAAAGCGAGTATTCCTAGCAACTAGGAAAACCATCTTAGTCATCACGATATTTCCTCTGCCCTGGAAAAACCTCCCCTGCCAGGTAATATTTATTTATACATAGCATAAACTATGCATGATACTAGTCCAAATATAAGTCCATGATATTAGGCCCCAGCAGAGCCAACAGAGTTTCAAGCCATAGTGACCCCACAGCTCAGCACTGCTCAGTATGCGTGTGTACTCCAGATACCTCGCACAAAGGATCCTTGTGCTAATTAACTCCCTACTCATGACTGAGACCTGGTGTTCTTCTCATGAGCCCTGGGATCCTCCAAAAATTCATATGCAGACAAAGCACAGAGCAACCTGGTCTGGCTCCACCTCGTGAAGGGTGCAACCACACTAATGAGATGTACCTGGCAGGGGAAACACCATGACCATGAAGGTTGTTTTCCTACTGGCAGAGGAAAACCACTTTCTTTGCAGGGGGTGCTAACCAAGATAATGCATAGTTAGCCCCCCATTTTCACTTCTAGTGGGAGGATCATGGCTACACTCCGACTTCATGGAAATAGGAGACTCCTCCCTAGCTTGCTCTTGCAGCCATATGGCTGGGGACAAGCGAAACTCTGGGGCATCTGAACCCCAAGCCTCTGAGCTTGGGCCCACACATAGGTTGCCTGCCAAAGGATTTGGAAGCATCTGAAGCCCCAAGGAGGGGTGGAGGATGCTTCCTAGTAGCAGGGTCACATATGGTTCTTGAATGACTCATGGATTTGGAATTGATTTGGTTGATTTGACTTGGGACATGAAGAATTTTCCTTAAAAAAAAAAAGAAAGATTCTTATCAGCATTTTTGGCAGGGATGGGTGTCAGAGCTTGCTTCAGCCTCTCCAAGTGCTGGCCTGG
Source organism: Alligator sinensis (assembly GCF_000455745.1). NCBI lineage: Eukaryota > Metazoa > Chordata > Crocodylia > Alligatoridae > Alligator > Alligator sinensis. The sequence goes on along the minus strand of NW_005842243.1, from coordinate 1,361,261 downwards.
TATTGCAGTACCTCCAGGCTCAGTGCTCATTCCCTCATGGGAGAGAAACTGCCCATTTTTTAAAGGCCACACAAACAAACAGGGTGTTAACCCAATAAGGGCCATGTGTTTCAGTCATGTTCAGTATTGACTATTTAATCAACTTCATAGTTGGTTTCCACTATTAAGCACATGCTGCTTTTGGCAGCAGTTTAATGATAGACAATGAGGTTTCCTTGTATGCAAATGTAAGATGAGGAGCTTATTTTCCCATGCTGATTTGGGGAAAAAAATCCTTCTTTTTTTAAATTATTTTTCCTTGCAATAGCTGTCACTTTAGCAATGGGCATCGTGATGATACAAGCAGTTATAGGAGTAAGGTTTACATCCGTGGCTTTATTAGAACTACTGGATGAGTGTGGGGTTTCAGTAGAATGCCCTAAATCAGTGGTCACCAACCGATCAACCCTGACAATCCATCTCACGTTGGGAGTGACTGGGACACAGTCTGGGAGTGGCAGGAAGTAGGAGCGGCAGGACACACCTGGCTGGGCTGAGCTGTGGCCCCTGCTTCCAGGGCTGGGTAAGTGGGACTATCTCCCTCCACATCCCCTGCCACTGGGTGAGTGGGGCCCCAACCGGGCTGGGCTGGGCCTGGCCGAGCCAGGCTGGGGGAGGGTCAGAGCAATGGGCAGCTCGTCCAGGTGTGCAGGGGGGCTCCTGCTGCTGCACTCACCACAGTGGAGGCCTAGGGGGCACATGTGCCCCCCCTGCCCCGCGATCTGTGTGCAGGGCAAGGCGGCTGCTGCTGCGCACTGGGCTTTGTGCCCTGAGCCCTGCTGTAGCTCAAGGCTCATGACACAAAGCCTGGGGTGCAAAGCCCAGTGTGACCTGCTGGGTGGGGTGGTGGGACAGGTGGGCAGGGAGTACACTAGACCCTGGATTGCCCTTTACTTCAAAAAGTGATCTTCACCTTGAAAAGGTTGGAGACTATTGCCCTAAATGTTCATACCAAGTGCATCTACACGTGAAATTAGCCCAGCTGAATAAACTCCAGTGCAGTTTGTACCAGAGTTTATTGCTCCTGAGTGCAGCGTTTACATGCGTGTCTGGGACCACAGCACATTGAGCCAGGGCAGTGCAGCCTGCCTGGCAAGGGCCCTGGGGGTCAGCCTGCCAGCATGGAGTTGCTCCCCACCCCCTACCTCAACATGCTGCAGAGGGCCTGGCTGGGGCATGAGGGTGCTACAGTGCAGGGTTAGCTGGTAGGCAGCCCCTGCACTGTAGCACCCTTGTGCCCCAGGTAGCCCCAGTCGCCATCTACATGTGAGCTGTGGCAGAGTAAAAACTCCTCAGTACGATAGTACTTGTATTGAGCAGTACTAACCTGTGGTAGAGTTAATTAGTTTACTCCAGCCCTGCATATGTAAAGGGAGATGCTTTACTGTGGAACTAATTAGGCAACTCTTTAGTAAGCATCTCATATAGATGCACCCACTATGTCATTTATATATAGATATAGATATATATCTAGATATTCATAGATTCATAGATTGCACAGTCGGAAGGGACCACAATGGATCATCGTGACAGACTCCCTGCCCCTGGAAAGTGGACCGAGGTCAGATGACCCCAGCCAGGTGACTATCTAGCCTCCTCTTGAAGACCTCCAAGCTAGGTGATAGCACCACCTCTCTTGGAAGGCCATTCCAGATCCTGGCCACCCTTACTGTGAAAAATGTCTTCCTAATATCTAACCTAAATCCACTCTCAACTAGTTTATACCCATTATGCCTAGTCACTCCCTGGGGCGCCTTAGTAAACAGCGCTTCCCCTATTCCCTGTTGACCTCCCCTAATAAATTTATAGGTGGCCACAAGATCTCCCCTCAGCCGTCTCTTGTGAAGGCTGAAGAGATTCAGCTCTCTCAACCTTCCCCTGTAGGGTCTATCATGAAGGCCACTAATCATGCGAGTGGCCCTCCTCTGGACCCTCTCCAGATTCCCCGCATCCCTCTTGAAGTGCGGCGCCCCAAACTGGACACAATACTCCAACTGCGGCCTGACCAGTGCCACACAGAGGGGGAGCATCACCTCCTTTGATCTATTAGTCATGCACCTGCTAATGCACGACAAGGTGCTATTGGCCTTGTTGATGGCCTCGTTACGCTGCCGGCTCATGTTAATCTTGGAGTCAATTATGACTCCAGGATCCCTCTCTGCCTTTGAGCTGCTGAGAAGGACACTCCCCAACCTATAGGTGTGTTGGGGATTCCTCCTTCTCAGGTGGAATACCTTGCATTTATCTTTATTATATTCAATTGCATCCTATTTCTCTCTGCCCATTGATCCAACCTGTCTAGGTTGGCCTGAATCTGCTCCCTGCCCTCTGGTGTACTAACTTTGCCCCATAGCTTGGTATCATCAGTGAACTTGGAGAGGGTGCTCTCCACGCCCTCATCCAAATCACTGATGAAGATATGAAATAATATCGGTCCGAGGACAGAACCCTGCGGGACCCCACTGCCTGCCTCCCTCCAGGCCGAGAAGGAACCATCCACCACCACTCTCTGGGTGTGGTTCCTAAGCCAGTTGGCCACCCACCTGACCGTGTAGGCGTCCACTCCACAGTCTGCTAGCTTCCCAATGAG
>NW_005842243.1:1291958-1358342 GCF_000455745.1 Alligator sinensis | reverse complement strand
CAGGAGCTCCTTAACTATTTCAGAACTAACCGTAGGCGGACTGGTGCCATGTGGACATCCGTCAATGATCGAGGTGGGGGAATTGGCTTGGTCAGTACATAGAAATACTGAAGTGAAGAACTCATTGAAGAGCTCTGCTTTTTTCCCCGCGTCAACCACCAACTGTCCTGATTTGTCCTGCAGGGGCCCTACGTATGCTCTGAGCTTTCCTTTTGTCCACTGAAGAAGGACTCTTTATTGTCCTTGATTGTTGAAGTCAGCCTGAGCTCAAGCCCCGCCTTGGCCTGTCTAACTGATTTCCTGCAATAGTGCACCATGGAGATATATTCCTCCTTGGTGGTTGCTCCCTGCTTCTATTGCCTATACATCTCTTTTTTTGCCTCCAGACTCTCCTGGAGTTCTCTGTTCAGCCAAGGGGGCTTTTCTGCCCCCTTACCTCCCTTCATATGTAATGGGATAGACTCCTTTTGAGCCCCAAGGATCACTCCCTTGAGATACCTCTAACCCTCCTGGACCCCCATATGCTCTATGTTCTTGAGTTGCATCCCCTCACTAACTAGTCTTCTAAGCTTGCTAAAGTTGGCCCTTCTGAAGTCCAACACCTTAGCCCCACTAGTTACTTTACCCACCCTTCGCTGGATAGTGAACTCGACCAAGTGATGGTCACTATCTCCCAGGCTACCATGAACTCGCATGTTCCCCATATATCTATATAGGACTGTTTAATTCTTAATAACATACAGTAATGTGGTGATAGAGCAGTTAAGGCATAGTGTCATGTCTCCTGAAGATATACATTTGAGACTTGATTGTGCCAAAAACTGCCCCCAAGTAAATGGGCAAGGTTGAGAGGTCTTTTAATGTTGAGACCAAACAAGCAGATGCTGGGTTTTTGGTGGTAGCCGTGTTGGTCTAAGGATGTAGGCAGGCAAGATTCTTTGGGTAGATGTGATATCTTTTATTAGACCAACTGAGTAGTTGGAAAAAAGTTCTTTGCAGGCTTTCAGATGCAATTGCCCATCTTCAGGCATAGGGAATCTCTGTTGTTCTGAGTTTTCCATTCCTTGGAGATCTCAGAACAGCAGAAATGCCCTATGCTTGAGGAAGGTTGATTGCACCCAAAAGTTTGCAAAGAACTTTTTCCCAACTACTCAGTTGGTCTAATAAAAGATACCACATCTACCCAAAGAACCTTGCCTGCTAAGAAATGTGATGTTGGCTATGGAACCTAGTGAGCATTTACCATAACTCACCCAGTGTGCTTGGGTGGACCTTTAAACTGTTTTTGAACTTTCATACAGAGCTCAGGAATACTGTCAAAGGAAAAGGAGGGGTCTGAGGAGGAGTAACAAAAAACAGTCAACTGGAACCGAACAGAACATTTTTGAGCAGTTCCGTGGTTATGTGTACATGTAAATTTACATGTACTAGTTCCTCTGGAAACAGAATTTCTGAAATATCAGTAACACTTTCTTCCTTGTATTACTGCTGACTCAACTAAAACCAGCCCGTGCTAGAAAGTGCTTGGGACAAATGGATCTCACCAGAGTTCCAGCCTGTATTATAGACCAAAGACTCTTATTTGAACCCAAGTGTCAGAGCTTAAGGAGGTGCCGATCATTAATTAATACCATGTGTTAGGAACTATGATTCCAAAGCACTCAACTCATGCCATTGTTGAAGGATGCTTGTTAAATACCCTTCATTTAATACAATAGGTTTTGACTTTATTTTTAGACTCTATTATTTTTAAGTTTAAAAATAAACATTATTTGCCTAGCAACGTGACCATTTCCCACTTGGCAAACCCTAACATATTCCCTGTCTCTTTTATGGGATTAATGCTGTCCATAGTGTTTTGTTTTCTTAGAGTGTCTGGAATTAAGGCTTGTGGGTTAATTACAGAACCAGCAGGGGATCCCACAAGATTGTTTTCTTATGCCTTAAGAAAAAAAAAAAAAAGAAAGAAAAGAAAAGAAGTTGATTTTTAAATGTGTCATTCCAATGAACTCACAAAAGCAGGTGGCTTTTCTCATTGTGCTTCAAAACCCAAACCACACTACCCTTCACCTTCCGGTTTTCAGTTCCTTCAAGGGCTAACGTAATGGGAAGTGCAGAACAGCACAGCTTCCCCTTCTCTGCTGAAAGCAGAGTAAGAGCTATTCCTCATATTCTGTCCTGGGCACGGGACAGCCACTGAAGGAAAGGTGGGAAAAGAACCAAGGGAGAACAATACTGCGAGAATCAATGGAGAACAGGATGTTACGCAGAAGCAAGAATAGGCAGAATAGGCCACATATGCTCATTCTGTCCTAAACCAACATCTGATTCTAGGCTGTTGGAGTTTGGCTTTAAAAAGCAGTGAGGTATGTATTTTGGGATTCAGACTTGTGAATATTCCCCATGGCATAATTTTTGTCATCCAGCCAGGGAACCTGTGCCATTAAAAAACTGTATGCCATTAGCACTTTAAAGGTAAACCATTGTTTTTTATTCTATTATCTATTATAAAATATTATAAACTAATTTGGAATGAACAGAAACCCCATGAGTATTTGTGCAGTAATTCAACGTTAATTAATGCCCCGCTGTTAAAATAGTGATATCTACATATCCAGTAGCCAAAAATTCTTGGGCCATGTCCACACACGGTGTGGACATTTGGTTCCCCAGGGACATGTGGTGGCACACCTTGCACTGCTGCTAGTTCTCCCTGGGGAACACCTGTGCCATGCACTCTCTGGCATATGGCGAGTTACCCCAGTGGCAGTAGAGGAGGCTGGAGCCAGCACTGGGCTGGCCCCAGCAGCCTTACCTGGGATCCTGGAGTCCTTCCAGAGCTGCAGCAGTAGCGATTCTTCTGTGCGGAGCCTTATTGGCAGCTGTAGCATGGCTCCGGGTGGCCTGGCTCTGCTTTTGAGCAATGCACGCTGCCCCTGCGTGCGCTGTTCTGCTTTTTTTCTCTGCGGGTGTTTTTGACCCCTGAAATTGCTGAGAGATGTGGGTGGTTATGGTCTCCCAGGGTTGGTCCTTTCTCTGTAAGCAAGGATTGGTCTGGCTCATTCACCACTATCTAGAAAGCTACATTTACATCATTCTTATAGGTCAAGCTGCAAACCACCAGGAGGCAAATTGCAGTTAAAAAAATCTGACAGTGCTTTTAACAGTAAAAGTCCTTACAGGCCCCAGGATGGTTTTTAAATTTAATTCAACAGTTAGGGGAGATTTTGTTAATGAAAAAAACCCAACAAAACCAAAAACCTGGTGATGTCTGCAAATATTTGGTTAAGAAATTGTGTAGTGTCATCACATGCATGACCCTCATTGGTAACTGCCACTGTAAACCATATGGGTTATTTTGTTTGTTCCAATTTGGTTTTCAGACTTCCTTCTTGCTGTTCCTCAGCTGGGAGGAAACATATGGTCCTGTTTCCTTTGTTGTCATTTCTTAACACACTGGCTGCTGTATACCAGGGCATCAAATGTAAGCAGGTAGTTGGTCCAAACTGTGTCCCATTTTATTGTCTTATTAATTAGAGAGCATGGTACCATGGTTAGAATGCTAACATGGGACTCTGGAACTCTGGGTTCAATTCTTGAGTTGAGCACAGCTTTCCTGTGTAATCTCTGTTCCTCCATAAAATAAGGACAAGGCCATAGGGGAGGTATGGATAGATAGACATGCTGAATTTTGTCATTATTCTCAGTGGATTAAATAGCAAACCTCACAGCCCTTTACACTTTTGAAAGCTACAGTAAATGGACCCTCACTCACCACTGAAATAAAAAGGGTTTGTGATGTAATATGGCAGCCATTATGATGACAATAGCAACACTGCCTAATTAAAACTACAGTAACAGGAAGTTAGAAATGTAATATTTGGTCAAAAAATCCATCCCTTCTTTCTCCCATTCTAAGCTTAAATATTTACACAAAAGAAAACTTCCAAAAGCTCTAACAGTGAGGAATAAATATTTAGTTCCCCCACACACAGATGGTGAATCTATATATCACTAATGCAGAGAATACCAAATATTTCTACAGATGGAGCCAACTAGAAAATAATTTTTACTTTTCATGCACTACGAGAAGTGCACTATGGAAGTCAGTGTATATAGAAGCACTTAGTACTATCTGTGTAGTTATCTGCGCTGTAGGACAGGGGTGTCAAAGATATGACCCATGGGTTGGATCCAACCTGTGGAGCCCTATCATTCAGCCCACAGTGTTGCCTTTGGGTCTCAGACTAGCCTCATAAGCTGTATGCAGACCTATGTACTGCACGCAGTGTACAGAGCCAATCTGGCATGGGCTGCATACAGTGTGTGGGGCTGGATTTTGTATGTGTGCTGCACACACCATGCAATGTCAGTCTGGGGCATGTGCTGCATGAAGTGCTGAGAATTTGTTTGGGGAGCATGTTGCATGCAGTGCCTGTACCAGCTCAGCCCTGCATGCTGGATCTGGGGCTGGTCCAGATTGGTCCCTACAGCCCGGTCATGTGTGCCGGATTCAGCGTGCAGGGCTAGTTTGGTGCAGATACCATGGGTAGCAGGAGCCCTGGTCATGTAGCGCTGGGGCTAGCACATGCTGCATGCAGTGCACAGGACTGGTCTCGTGTTGCCTGCACATGGGATGTGAGGCAGGTCCTGGCTGCACACTGCATGTGGCACCCATGCCAGACTGGCTCTGTGCACTGGATCCAGGGCTAGTCCAGATTGGGCTGATAGACTGGCTCCATGAGCCAGATCCAGTGTGCAAGGCCAGTATCATATGGGTGCCACATGCAGCACGCACCTTAGACCAGCCCCATGTGCCATATGCAATGTGTTCCCTTGACCTGCCGCACACACTGTATGCTGTATGCAGTGTACAAGGCTGAAGCTGGGGGCATCTGCTGCAGTGGATCAGCCCTGTGCACTGAATCCAGCACTTGGAGCCCACAGACCAACCCTGCGCCCCTCTTCTGGCTTACGGGGCTAGATAAGTTTGGCACTCTTGCTGTAGGACTTTCTGACAGAAGGCCCTTCTATATCTGATGCAATATTTAGGCACTTTGGGACAAACACTTTCCTGGTTCAACTCCACTGACTTTAACTGAACTTCTTCAGGGATTCATTTGGTTCACTGAGCTGTCTTGTAGGTGCTGTGGCTGCCTGAATGCAGAATTTTCTTGTTTGCAGCAATGTATTTTAAACTTATTAAATTATTGCTATTTCAGTGCAGTTCTGTGCATTTCCTATTTGAACTATGCCTGTCAGAAACATGTATTGTTTGGTAAGATGTTGCATTAATTACTGTGTGAATTATTTGTTGTGTGGGTGCTGTGAAGGAAGTAGATGGGAACTATTCCAAATGGTCTTTAATGAGTTCAGTCATCCAGGATCCTGATTTCCATCTCATAAATAATAAACTGTCCTCAATATGCTAATTCAAACTTGCCTTTAAATTGATTATTTTAATTTTTCAAGGAAAATAATCAAGAAAAAAAAGTTCTGGGAAATGCAAGTCTGCCCTGTCAGCGTGATAGGGCACTCAGAGGTTATAGCATCTCACCTTATTCCAAACTTTGTAAGTGCTGTACAAGGATCACATGGCTTACCCAGTTGTATTTTTAGACATTGCTTGGAAGAGTGAAATATAATTCTAATTGAAATTTTAATTACAGAAAATACATAGGCAATCTTTGCTTCTTAAATGAAGGATGGTTTATGTGGCCTGATCGTAGTGCTTTCTGGCTATCTCCTGTGAGGTGAGAGAACCAGTCTCAATTTCTGGTTCTGATCTTTTGCCCTCCAGACCAACAAAGGCCAGAAGTGCTGCTCTGAAAGCAAAACCAGCCTCTGGCAAGGTGGTGGCATATGCTCAACAGTGACCCAGCTGCTTGATTAAGTGCAATGCTGACAGCCACTAAAGCAAATCTCATTCAGTCCTGCTGTGAAGCAGTCTTACAATAGAAGGTGATATTTTTCAGGAGACTTTATTATGTTCACAGACATTCATAAAAGCCCAAAATGTACCAGTTGCTAGACTAGTGAATTAGCACTCTCCTAACCATAGATAGGCATTTCTGCTTCAACTAAGTAGCTAGGTTATTGCATACCAAAGGATATGACCTCTATATCAAAGGTTATTATAGCAGCATGATAACAGCATGAGAGTTACAATCACAATTATTCCATTATAAAAGCTTCCTTTTCAATCATTCTTTCTCTCAACATAGTCTTGATTTATTAGATATATATCCTGTTTTTAAGTTAAATTGTGATTTCATATAATGCAACATAACATATATTAGTAACATCAAAATACTGAAAAAAATGTAAATGATTTTATGGTAGATAACAGTTGCTTAAATTTCATTTAACGCCTTAAAATACCATTTCCTTGTAAGTGGGTATGAGCAGAAGTGCCAGACTCTAATGTCTGGTATGTGGAATTGCAAATACAGTGAAGAACAATACATTGCATTCAAAAGCTTGTTTAAGTCTATCCCAACCATACAGTTGGTCTAATAAAATATATCACCCACAAAAATCCTTGCTTCTTGCAAATACAGTCTAGATATTTCATTTCAAGACACAAACCATGGGAAATATCCCACAGAGGTGACTGTGTCTCCTGCCCTGCAGGGGATAGAAGCCTTTAGAAATATAAATATCCCCAGCCAAGGATCATATAATGCATACATTTTCAGTTCCTTTAAGAAATAAAAAGAGAAAAATAGAAACCACTTTGAAACATCCAGGGGCTGACAAATACATTCATTTATTCTTGAAGTTGCCTTGAAAGATCCCATTATTAAAAAGTGAAAATACTCAGAAAAGATAGATTCTCCTTCCCCGTTATGATAGGTGTCTTGAAAGCTATGTGCAGCATTGTGAGGAAGAGAAGAGAATTTTTCACTCCTGAAAACTAATACTTTACAGACTGGTCTGTAACAGAACAAGCTGTTACTGAACAAGTACTCATTAAGAAAATGTTCCTTTACCTTAAAACTATACAGAGGTGCCCTAGTAACCACAAGAGAATCTGGTCTTCTAGTAGTGAATGGGAGAAAAGATACATGCTATCCAGAGTACATCAGAAACAGAAAGTAACCTTTAATTCCTCTTTCTTTCTTCATTCATTAGGAGTAGGTAAACATGCAGCCTACAAAGCAGATCCCCATATTAGCTTCAGAGAAGTTTACCTTTCATCTTTTACCCTGCTCAGTTATTATATGTCAATAATACAGCCACATGGTTTTCATGTTTACAGACTAACTCTATAAATCAGGACTGTCCAGCTTTGGTGTGGCTGGGGGCTGCATACTGCGAGAGCTATTTACTGTGGGGGCGAACCCCTGAGCTTCCCCTTCCTCACTGCATGGCTACACTGGTGGTGCATGTCCCATCTTCTCCTCCCCAAAGTGGGCTGCACTGGTGGTGACCCCCCCCCTGCCCCCACATTTTTCCCCACCAAGAAGGCTGCACTGGTGGTACAAGGCTCTCCCCTGGACTGCATGGCAGCAGGAAAGGCAGTTGCATGGGCCTGTGGGCCATGTGTTAAATGCTTGCAGGCCATCAGTTGGACAGTCTTGCTATAAAGCAGTCTTTGGTATAATGTACTTGCCTTCAATTCTAAATAAATTCACATAGCCTTAGTCACTTTCACACGCATTTTAAGGCCCTTTGACACTGCCAAAGCTGTGTAAAATTGCTAAAGGCTGGTTTACCTTGGCTGGGAAGGTTTACCAGTAGAACCTGGGCATAGACTACTTACCCCAAGGTAAAACAGGCAAGCGATTTATCCACTTCTGTGAGGTAACTACCTGCCCATAAGCATGGTTTTATTCTTCAGTAAGTGAATCCCCTTTTTCACTAAGGTCTAAGCCATGATGGATTAGATATCTTCTGATGTAGGATAAGAGCGTGCACACAACAGTGACCATGCAGCTAACAAAATCTATATTTCCCCTCATTGACTTTGCAGGAACTTGTTCATGTGCCCATGACCACAGCTTTTGTCATATGAGCAAAGGTTTAAACTGAAGAGGAAAAAGTCATTCTGATTCTGGAATAAGAGCATCCACATGGGGAGTTATACTCATGCAACTACAGTGATTTAACTAGCCTTGTGTAGTTATGCCAGTATAAATTTCCATGTACACAAGTCTTTTGTGTAAATGAGGATCAGGCCAATTGGGATTTGTTTTCTTTTATAAACAAAAGCTTTGCTTTTTATAAACTATCATTTGGCAGCTGACTTAGGCAGCTCATTAAACATTGTGCTCTGATTTTATCTGCTCAGCAAGTTGGACCAAGCATCCCTGATGTAATCAGTGCCAGGATACTTGCACAGACATGACCAAATGCATTATGAACTATTCTGGAACAGTGCAGACAAAAATGGGACAACGTTAGCTTCAATAAATGAAGATGCCATCTTAACATCTCCAAACCTACGTGCTTCTCCAGAAGGAGAAAGTATAATGTTTTCAGGGACTTGAAGCCAGCTGGAAAAAAAACGTATTGATTGTGACCTCATGCCACTAATGTTCTGAGTTGTTAAGGAGACTGGTAACTACATACTGGGTGCGTTTGCACATGCAATTAATGTGAAGTAATAAACTCCAGAGCACTTTGGGACAGCAGCACTTTGACCCACAGCTACTGTGAAGCTAATTAGTCTACTACGCAGTAAAGTGCACGTGTAGATGCACTCACAGTGTATTTGATCTGTAGGTCATCAGCAGGGATCCTAATTTTTCTTGATAAAAAAATCACAAATTCTCTGATAAAACCCCCCAAATCTGTGATTAAAATTTAAGGCCCCCCACAGCCTCCCACAGCCTTTCTGGTGCCCCTCACTCCCCCCACAGCAGCCCCCTCAGCCCCACACACACTTGCACAGACATAGACTAATGCAGGCACAGATGCAGACATGCAGGCACACACACACACAGACACACACATGCAGGCACACACACACACAGACAGCCCAGCAGGTAAATGTGGGGGGGGGGGAAGGGACAGGGCAGAGAAAAGGGAAAGGGCTGGGGGGAGCCAGATCAAGAATGGGGGGTGGGGAATGTGTGCGCCTGCTCCCAGGAGCTGGGCCAGGGGGTGAGAGCAGTGGTGCCCCTCTGTGGGCCCCATACACACTGCCTGGCTTGACAGGAGGCGGGGTTCAAATGCAGCAGCTGCCACCACCACCGCCCCACACCACTACCACTGCCGTACCCTGCACTGCTTTGCTGTGGCTGGTTGTACATGTGGCTCCATGGGCAAGCAGCACAGCAGTGGCAGTACATGGCAGTGGTGGCTGCTGCATGTGAGCCTCCCCTCCGGCCAGCTGGACGGTGCATGTGTAGCCTGCAGAGGTGCACCACTGCCCTTTGCTGCCCCAGCCCTGGTCCTGGAAGTAGGCACAGAGACCCCCCCCCACACACACACATTCTCAATCTGGCTCCCACCAGCCCCATCCCTTCCCCCCACACATACTTACCTGCTGGGGTGTGTGTCTGTGTCTGCATGTGTCTGTCTGTGTCTGCCAGAGAAACTCCTGCTGGAAGCTGGCTGGGGGCTGAGGGAGGGGGAGGTGTTGGAGAAAGCCCCACATGGAGTGCCTGCCTGGCTGCCGGTACGTGGACCCAGAGCGGTGCTATCAGCCCAAGAGGGCTCCATGTCTCCATGTGCAGCTTCCCTGAAGGGCCAATACCATGCCGCTCTAGGTCCACATGCCACCAGCCAGGCAGACTCCATGTCTTCCCTGCAACACCTCCCCATTCTCTCAGCTCCCAGCCAGCTTCCCCTCCAGCCCTGCCCCACAACCCCCAAGCCCCACTTACCTCACAGGCTCCAGGAAGGAAAGTGAGCCTTAGCCAAGCCTTGGGTGAGTGAGAGCCCACCCTTCCCTGCCCTTCCCCTTCTCCCTCCCTCTCCCACTACCCCTCCAGACAGGGCTAGAGATTTCCCCTCCCTTTTTGCAATCAGCTCTTGCAGGCTGGAACTCAGCCAGCATGCAGAACTCTTTGCAAAAGTGGGAAATCCTTAGGTTTCTCTGCTAAAAGGGAAAGTCCATTTTTTCTCTGATAAAAAAGGGAAATCCATGGTTTGCTCTGTTTTTCCATGGGAAATGGAAAACCTGGATCCCTGGTTATCCATTCAGATAGTCATTGGCATCTGAAGGCTGCTCTATGGTTTCTGAGATATGGGTTGATATTCTTAAGATATTTGTAAGCGAAAGCTGGCATCACCTAAACCACCCCCACAGCAAATAGCACTAACTGGCATGTCTGTTCGTATTGTCAGCTTCAATAGGCATTGCCTGTGCAATGGGCTATGGGCATTGCTTGTGCTATCCAGGATATCAGGCTTGATTAATATAATGGTCCCTCCAGATTGTGGTTCAGATATATATTGGTGTGAAACTGGGACACATTTCTGTGGCTGATGACTGCAGAGCCAATTTGTATTGTATATAAAGAATGATTTTTTTGCATTCAGAGCTATAATTTTGGCATCTTTCATCTGCTCTTAGAAAATAAACCATGCCATCTTCTACACAATAAAGGGATTCTCTTTGAACCTTAGCAAGAACCCTAGGAAATCCAGAAAGTCCATCCTTAGCCAGAACAAAAAAAAAAAAAGTCTCTTTTTTTATACTGTGCTCATCACTATGGTAAGGAGGCACATAAAAGCACAATGAAAACCTTTAAAGCTAGCACTGGTCCTGGGTAGAACTCAAACTTCACCAGTGTTTTGACTGTTTGGATTGAGGATGTTGGATTTGTTCCTTTTCTAGTTGCCAGAGGTGTAACTGGGCAGTTCCTCACCCTGGACAGTAGTGGTACATGGGTCACTGACTGCTTTTTTTCTTCCCCCCTAAGTTGGCCTTTGGAGCTGGTGCCCTGGTCACCCCTGCTCAGTTATGCTGCTAGTTGTTTTTTAAATTGGAAAAGATTTCCACTTCTAAAACAATGTTCTCTAAAGAACAGGCCCTGAGCAATCTTTTCAGGTGTTCTTTCAGTTCTTTTAATCAAACTGCAATCTGATTGACGAAGATGGACCTTTGTGCTAGGGAGGATGTCCACGAAAGCCAGTGAGGCTCATTGTAGACATAGGTACCTGCTGGATGGATCAGCTTGCAGGGCTGATGCATAAATAACCACAGGGAGAGTACTGATCAAAATATTTCTTAACGCACTAAGCAAACAACCTGAAAAAACATAAACCGCATTAATTTTCCCTGTTAACGTCTTTTCATTACAATTTTCAGGCAAATGTGATAGCCAGGTTCATGGTGTCATTTCTGTAGCTAATTTCTTTCATTGTCTTTGCTTTTTGTGTCTTGGTATTTAGTGTTGGGTTTCAGATATGTTACTAACTCATGAGACAGAAATGCCACATTCAGAGTTTCTTTGTTAATGTTAGAAGCCACTTTCTGCCAATTTTATTCAGGCAAAACTCCAAATAGGACAGAAGATTTTGGCTTATCCTCCAGAAGTTCAAAATGTCCTTCCTTGCCTTTAGGATCCAGCTAGGACTGTAACTTTGGGTAATCCAACTCTTCCCCTCTCCCACACCTTGTTAATTCTGAATCCATTGCACTGTAGAGAAGATCAAGCTTCCTCTTTTTGGTTCTTCTTGGCCCACATGAAAGAAGTTTAGAAAAAGAAAATCCCAGTGGAGGGTGGAGTACATTGACTTGTGCAGTTGTTTGGAGGATAATGCTGTTTTGCAGCCAAGCACTGTAGTTTTACAGGTTATGTTATTCCAAAGCTCATGGGAAAGGTGGGCAAGAGCTATTCTACAAAGGCTAGGAACATAAGTTACACTTAAATTGGTTTAAGTCATCAGAAACTTGTTTAAATCTGTAACAGAACAGAAGTTCAGTGCACATAAACCAGTTTCAAATGGATGAAGCTGGTTTAAGATAGACCTGGTTAAATGCAGTATCAAGATTAACTGATTTGGGTCAAACCGGTTTATGAAACTTTTGTCCCAGACCCCTTCCTGGTTTAAGTTAAACCAGAATCCTCCAGCATCCCAGCATGCTTTCCAGCCCTGGGCTGGGCTGTCTGCCCCAGCAGAGAAGGGTTGGTGGGGGGACTGCTCCCTGCCCCCAGGGAAACCCCAGCTGGTGTCTGGAACCAGGAAGGGGGTTAAGGTCCCTTCCCCTGGCTTAACCCCACTTTCCCTGAGTACAGAGCTGCCCCGCCCTGCTAAATTTACTGAACGTTACTGATGGCTGCAACTGTGGACTACAAATCCCAGAGGAACCTGAAAGCAGAAAAAGGAAGTGACAACTAATACTGCAGAGTCCTGCTGATGTGATTCTGGACTGCAGATCCCAGAGAACTTGGGGGCAGCAGAAAGAGAAACTGAACACACAGCCCATGCTGGCTACATACCAGTGAGCTGTGCTGTAGCACCCCCCAGCTTCTGGCCTGAGCCACTGCAGGTATGTGACTTCATTTCCTGAATCAAAAGTGAATGTGAATGTGTGTCCAGTTGTTTCTCAGTTTAATCTCTGCAGTTTAGACTAGCTGCAAAGACTGAATCAATTCAGCCTCAGGCTTTTTGACTGTCTGTACTTAGCCAAAATGGCTTGAACCCTGACTACCTCTGTTACTCTTGTATGCCTGCTTATGGTGTCTGAAGTACAGCTTGTATGCCAGAGAGAGCGAAAGAGAGAAGAAAACTTGTGGTAGAGAGTGTTGGGGAATAACAGATATGGGTATAGACAGGGATGTCTCACATATGCTACCATGGACAATTATAGAACTCCTCATGGGCAGCCTTTCTTGTAGTGACTGGAAGCTTCTTCAGTTTCCTCATCAGACCTTTCGTTAGCACTGCTGGATCTCTCAAACTGCACTCATTCTGTTAGTGATAATGTGAATAATGTTGCACCTGCCTTGGGAGATTTTGAGTATGCCACTGTGGGGTAACATGCTGGCCAGTTGCATACACATTTGAAATTACTAGATGCATCCCTGTGGAGACCTAAGGAAAAGTGACAGTGAAAAACAGAAGAGATTTTACAGAAGATAGCTTCCTGTGAAATGTGTTAGGTATGCAATTACTTTAAATGGTAGAAAATCCATAGAGGAGGATTTAGGCTAAACAGAAATTAACAAACATCGCCTTGATTCTTGCTTTTAGGCAGTGAATGCTTGAGATGTATCTTCGTTTTGACAAATGTTATCTACTGCTTGGAAACAGCATTGCATGCAGTCCACTTTTTGTCCTAATTGCTCTCTGTGGTTTGAACCTGGCACTACCAGAACATCTGTCCTGAAATATGGTGTGGGTGTGTAGGTCTTGACCAAAGAAAACAATCTGCAGTATAACTTTAAGTCGCTTGCCTGCTCTCATGACATCACCTGGCATGATGGCAACAAGTGACAGTAATCCTTATAAATTAAATCCTTAAACCAAGGTTAAATAACATCTTAAAATCCTTTAAAAGAAAAGGATATTGGGGAAAGCACTTCTCAAGATAGTAGCAGCAAAAACAACAACTGGTAGACAACATAAGCCTTAAACTCCTCCACCCATCCTAACTGAAGTTTAGATTCTCTCTAATTAAAACTTGTAAATAAAAATAATAACAGTCCCTGGTTTTTCATTCTGTCCAAAGTTCATTGGGAAGCTATAAATTAGTACTTGCTTAGGGATCTAACTGCAACTCCTTGATCCTCAGCTGCCCAACCTTGGCAGAGGTAGAGTAACAAGGTATTCACTTGAACTTCAACCGTAACAGACTTAGGCCACCTGAAGATCAGGCATAATGGAGCTCAGTTAACTCTATCCCATCCTGATGCAAACTCTCATTTCTGTTAGGGCTGGGATCTACTGTTAAAGCCATGTCTGCCAGCTCTACTATTCTGCTAGAAAATTTCTGCTAGAAGTCTCTAGCAAGTTGAAATATAATTCATGGCACACAAAAGCATACGATTTCAGAAAAAAATGAATCAATTTTTCCTTTACCATATTTATTTGCATACCACACGCACCTTTCCCTAAAAAAATATCCATTCAAAACTAAGGTTTACTTCTTAAGCAGGAAAGCTGATTTCTGCACTGAACTAGAAGTATGGGGATGCTGGGATGTCTACCATGCTTCTCTCCTGGCCAGCCACATGGAGGGAAGGGTGGAATCCATTCTTCAGTGTTGCAGATTCAGTTGCAACCCTCTCAGAGCTACTGCTGAATTGGCAGCAGCTTTTGGCTGCTCAGCAAAAACTGCTGCCAATTCAGCAGTGGCTATAAGATGATTCAAACTAGCTTTTAGCTGAGTAGCGAGGGGAAGTGCTGGTGAGATAAAGAGTGTTTTTTGCCTCTGCTCCATGTAGTCAGAATTCAGCCTTGACTAGAAGTTTGGTTTTTTTACAGTTTTCTTCACAAGGTATACATCTTATTTTGGAGTGTGTGGTATGCAGATATATATGGTAACTTGGTGGATTTTTACTAGCTGTAATGATAATTATTGTTGCCATAATTCTAACAAAATATACATGAGAGTTTCATAGGTTCTAGTTTCCATCATGTTTTATTTACCTATAAAGTGGAGGTTTGCTATTTTAAATGTATCCAAGAGCATTTTACTCAGAATATTGAGAAATATCATTATTTATCACATACAAGAGTAGGTGGCTGAAATAGCCAAAGCTTTAGTTTTGATTTTTCTTAAACTTTTAAAATCCATTATGGTATAAATCTCACATAACTATTTGTGTCACTTGATTTCTGATATTTAAGGCCCATTTCATGTTAAGTTTCAGTGCTCTCTCATTTCACTCATATGACTAAATTGTCCTTGAGCCTTAGTCCAGTCTTAATCTGGATTTGACTATCACCCCATCTGTAATTTTAGCTGGCAGATCATTATTTTCCGTACACATTTGTCTATGTGTTTCATTTGCTTTTACGCAAGACCTTGTTAGTTATTAGGGTTGGTTGATTGTTCATTTCCCATTATGGCTTTTTAATATTTATTTTTACTTATTTTACAATAAAAAGTATTAACCTCATTTTAAAAAATTCATGGTAATTTGATTTGAGTTAATTGAGATGAAGGCAATTCAACCATATGCACTCACTCAAACTTGGCAGACCCAGTAGGAATTAAGAAGATCATAGCTTGGTTCTAACCAACCTAATCATTTTCTGTATAAATATTGTACCCCTTTTTCACAAAAAATGGCTGTGTTTTTGGAATGGCTTCCTGTGCATCAAAAATGTTCTGCTTCCACTAGCAGAAGCAGGAACACTCTTCATCTAACTGAGTGATGTTCTATTCAGTGCTTATTGTTCCCTTCCAATATATATTAATAATTAATATGTTAATTTAATAGGTAATGACAAAAACATTGTAAAGGCCATACAAGCTGAATGGAATGATACTTTTCTTGCATCTCTCATTGAGAGATTCTCCAACCTCCGCTCTGTAAGCAACCTTGCTTTGTTTTTGCAATTTTCACATTCTTCCAGAGAGCCTTGGAGAGGTGACCTTTTTATATTTTGGATAAAGCTAATAATAATATATAGTTACTGTAATAATATATAGCTACTGTAAACTCAATCGCAGTTCTGCCTGAAAAGTTTGACCTACTAGCATTACAAAAACATCATATGAGTTACTGGGACTGAAACATTCAAAGGGGAAAATATGGGTTTTTCCCCTCAGTTTTCTACTATAACCTTGTGAATTCAACAGCACACCATTTATAACCACTTATAACTAAGTGTTGAAGAGAAAGTAAATAGGGATTTATTATTTATTGTATCTCACAAGACAAGAACTAGGGGTCATAAAATGAAACTAGTAAGTAGTAAATTGAAAATGAAGAAGCGGAAGTTATTTTTCACACAGTGGGTAATTCGGGCGTGGAACTCATTGCCACAAGATATGGAAGCTGACAGTTCAGCTAGATTCAAAAGGGATTGAACAAATTATTGGAGGAAAAGGGGCATCAGTAGTTATTGAGCAAGGGAGGTAGGAATACAGCCTCTGAATCAGGAATTCCTAGACCCTAGATGCTGGAGGCTGCAAGTGGAAGACAAACTATGGAAAAACCTTGGTCATACCCAGTTCACTCTCCCGTTCAGCATCCATTCTCTGCCACTGTGTGACAGAAGATACTGGACAAGATGGACCTATAGTTTGACCCAGTATATTGCATTTCATATGTTCTCACTGTTATATCTTCTCCATTAAGTTAGTCAGTTCTCCTCATGAACAGCGTGTGCCCACGGTGGCTGTGGGGGTATGGCTGCGCTGGCGGTGGTGGGAGCGTGGCGGTGGCAGCAGGAGCATGGTGGCAGTGAGCAGGAAGATCCTGCAGACGCCACTGCCACTGTTGGAGGTGGAGGGGGGTGGTTGGTGACCACCCGCAGGCACTGCCAACAGTGTTTATGGTGCCTTTTTGTAGGGGGTGCACTGCTATGTTCAGGGGGTGTATGTGCACCCCCTATGAGTTGCCTCTGGTTCTCCTGTTAATTTACATATCAGTATGGGCAAGACATACATTTCAAAATATGATTTCTAACTCTATAAGTACAATGATTGAAATGCAGGTGGAGGAGCTGACATTGTTTTTAACTGTTGCTGTTGTTTTAGATTGATGGTAATTCTGTTCTTTGGCCATCACTCTTAGACACCTTGTTTTTCCAAAAGATAGATATGATAGGGACAGCAGTAGATCATTCTGCAAATTTCCCCACCACTGTGCTTCAGTACTGACCAGAAAAATATCTCAAGGGACCCATCTCATGGATCACAGGTGAGGTCAGATTCTGTTAACTTTCCTTCCTTGACTTGTTCATTGAAGTCCTTGCTGGTTGCGGTGAAAGCGCTAGAGACATGTGTTTTTTATTTTCCAGGATGATGATACCTGTCTACTGTGAACCTAACAGAGCACCAACTATTTTAACACAGACAACTGAGCAGTCATCAGATGGTAATGAATAGTCAGTTCCTTCAGAATGCTTGAAAAATAGGCTAGTCCGGGTAGAAATCATATTGCCCACAGATTCACAGTTATAACTGTTGTAATGCAAATAGAACTGATTATTTACTGAGCCAGCAAAATATTTTCTCTCTCCAGGAGAAGGGTACAAGTAGACTATTGCAAGGCTGACTTAAATTATCCATTGAACATGTGACTTAGTGGTAAAGGTTCCAAATGTTATTCTTACTTCCCAAAAAGGATCTGACCTACACTTAACACAGTTTTAATTTCTATTTACATACAATTTATGTTGAGCTATCTATATGTTGCTGTCTGTTCTACTGTATTTTAATGAACTGTTAGATGGTTCTGCTTCCTCTGCTGGGGTCAGTGGAGCTGAGTGAGTTGACATCAGCTGAAGATCTGGCCCATCATGTTCTGTTATACATTAATAGATTCAGAGTATTGATATAAAGTATTATGAAAAAGCCCAATGAAATACATGCAATTTATAACCTGCTGTATGAAATAAAGATTTTTATTAATTTAGCTCCTGGCATTTCATGTCTGACTGTTGCATGCTTTGCTGATCAAATTACATTTTTTCTGAGCCAAGCTGAATACATGCTGGAGTTGCTGAGTTTCTTATGTATTTTTTTTTCTTTACGTTTGTGTTTCAACAGCTACACTTGCCAAGGCTCTTCTAAGACAGCTGGTTATTTTACCAATTGTAACAATTATATATAGATCTGAGCTGCACTAGTTTGCAAAAATGTGTTGTTTCAAA
The DNA here is from genome assembly GCF_000455745.1 of Alligator sinensis. Lineage (NCBI taxonomy): Eukaryota > Metazoa > Chordata > Crocodylia > Alligatoridae > Alligator > Alligator sinensis. The sequence continues at coordinate 1,340,612 of NW_005842243.1, read as the reverse complement.
AGTAAATTAACTTGATGGTTTCTTTTTATGAATGACTAAACCATTCTTTAAATTTAATTTACTGAACAGAAATTTTCTAGTTGGAAACTTATTAGTTTTCCTCTTCTTTTCCACTCTTTTTCCTTCTCGCTTTAGTTATTATGATGCTTGGTTTCTACATTTTTTTTTCAATCAAACCGATAACAAAGAAAGATTTAACAGAGTTGGATAAAACAGAACTCACCAACCAAACTTTTTGGGCACTGGCAGATGCACAGGCCCCTGCTCTAACTCATGGCACTTTACATAAAGTGACAGGAGTTAGAGTGGCCCCCTTGACCCAACAGATGTTTGCCATTTGGGTCGGGGAAATCGAGCTCCACTTTGGGGCTGATTGAGCAGAGGAGACTGCCTGCAGAATCTCCCCCCTAGACACACCATCTCCGCCATCCCTTCAGCTCTGATGGCCACAGGAAGAGAGTGGGGAGAAGGGAGGGGAAGCGAGCTGCAGGCTGGGGTTTGCCTGGCCTGACCTGAAGGCATGAGACATGAGGGGCTCTAATCCAACCCCCCACCTTCCAGCTCAGGATGAGCAAACCCCATTGGTTTTTGCACAGGAGGATGTCTTCAAATGGAATCTCGGCTTGTGCAAATTTCCTCTGTATTGCTTATGCAGCACAAAACACATTTTGTGGAGGGCTAATCCAGCTCTATGTCTGGAGTTGTAATGTGATACTCCATAGCGCTGTTACAGCTTCCCCAAATTCTCACTTCAATACTAAACTGTAGGAAAAGACTTACTGACATGAGGTTTTGTTTTTGTTTTTTCACTGTTTTGGCTTTCTACTGTGATCATACCAGTATAACTGCTCTGACAGTGCATGTCCAATGTTACCATCTCACTTTCTTATAGAGGTATCTGCATATGAAACATGTTATGAATCACAGTGAGACTGGCTTATTTTTCTGTTTGCTGCAGTCTGGCTTTTCAGTTTTCAGTCCCATGCCACTCTGTCTTCTGATGCACCACTCCATCTTTTTTTGACCTGTGGCACTTATGTCTCCTAGTACTGTAAATGCTAATTACCATATATATGAAAGTCATGATTCACAACAGTGCTTTGTGTGTCGCACAACGCCAGCCAGTTCTCAAAAGGATTTCATTCTTGCTGTAAAATCTTGTGTTGCCTACCCTAAAAGTTAAAAAACCACAAATAAGAATGGAAAATGTCACAAGACTGCCCGACAAGGTTCCTTGGGTGAATTTGATATCTTTTATTAGACCAACCCAAATAGTTGGAGAATATTTATTAAGCAAGCTTTCAGGTTCAAAAACCCTTCGTTGGGTTCAAAACCTTGATAAAAGATATCAAATTCACCTAAGGAACCTTGTCTGCCTATGTCCTTAGACCAACACGGCTACAACCTAAACCCCTACAAGACTGCCCAGCACTCATGATTTGTTTAAATTAAGAAAACAGATTATATTGCAGTTTTTGGTCTCTCTCAATTGTTGGATTTCTCCCTCTTCTCCCCCAGGGTAAATGGCAGTTACGGTGTTGCCAACTCTTCCAACTATATGTCAGGAGGTGGTCCTCTTGATGGAGGACCAGATTGAAATCAGATTATATTACTCAGTTTTATATAAGTGGTGTGTGTTTGATGGTGTGGAGCTTGCAGCTTCTTCCCAGACTGGTAAATTCTATTTAAATAATCCTGTGCCCCCCAGAGCTGGGTCTGTGCCCATCCCCCAGCTGCAGAAATTAGTATATATTCTCCTAATCCCATATCAGTAGTGCCCCTCCAGTCACATGTCAATTGTGCCCTCCTCATCTGTGGCTTGCCTCTCAGTGTACTTATATACCTCCTTCAGCTTCAGGGGTTATCCACCCCCCGCCCCCTCCCTGGCAGCCTTGCTGTAGGGGGGCCACCTTCTCATTCTTTCGGCTTGGACTCGGGGAGTGGGTAAATTCCAGATGTTCATTATCACTTATCCCCCACGTGCCTTGTTCCCAAGATGGATATTGCAAGGGTGGCAATAGAAAGAGGGAATAGAGCATGGACTGATCCATTTTCCATAAGATAGAGCTTCCTCAGGGCTCCTTTTGCTCCTCTCTGAGGAGAATGGTGCTAGTTTCTCCCTCTTCTATCCTCCTGCCACCAAACCCAAACTCTTTTTGGCTTCTGGCAGGGGAGGGAAGGTGGGCAGAATGGGGGATAGACCTGCCTCCATAGCATTTCTAATTTGGCTTTTCTCCCTGGGAGGTGGGACAGTAGTGAAAGCTTCCAGGTTTGAGGGTAGGAAAAAGGAGGACAGAGAAGGAAACCCCCTCTTTATGGGGCCAAAAATAGCATCAGAGATGAAGTTTCTCCTAGAATGGCACAACTGGCTCCAAAAAGTGCTAAAACTGTACAACATATGAGAAAACTGCAAACATTGACAGTGTTGGAAATCCTTGCATAGTGGAGACTGGTAATCTGCTTTATAGTGCACTATAAATTAGGGTGAAGTTACATGTTACACTTAGTCCATATTATATCTGTGAAATGTTAAGTGGTGTTAAAGTTTGAATGTGCGGTGAACATTTTCAAATGAAAGGTTAATATTTATTCTCACCTGCACAACTCTGAATTGCCACTAGAGGGCTGGTAAACAGAGGAGTAGCTAGGAGCCAAAACACCTGTTCTCTATTCCTGTTCTGTGGTGGAGGAAGCAGTGCATCCTGGGATGCTGGAGGACTTAAAATTGCTCATTTTATCCCAGTGGAGCAAACTGAAATTACCCTAACACAGCCTAGAGTTAACCCTCACCTGAAGTAATGCTCCAGGTAACTCTGAGATATTCAGAGGGTACTTAGCACAAGTTAATAAGCTTCAACATACAGGCATTCGTATTTTAGTGTCCTTAGTATGGTCTAAGCATAATGTGTGACTTCACCCTTACAGGGTGCATATTCTTGGACTGCAAGGGGTTAACAATTATTTACGAAGGGAGATCATGGATTACACCAGTCGTTTCAAGAATGTGGGCTAGAGAACTATCCATCATACATGTGGGATGCTGCTGCTGCTAAAGCAGATTGAAGGCCAATTTGCAAGATGTTTGCATTGTTTGCTCAAGCAATTATTATAATCCACTTGCCTGCAAATGGGCTTTCTGTTGTTGTTATACCATTAACCTTAACAACGTCAACATGCTCCCAGTATGCAATTCAATTATACGACCGCACAGGGTAAGAGTGGAGAACATGTTTCACGCAGAGGAAAGTGTTCAACGTTCATGCTTTATTGGTTCTGAGAAGAACAAATCCTGTAAATGCAGTCTGGATGCTTAGAGGTGACTGCTATGTTGTGACGAGAAACAGAACCACTTATTAATCTGTCACTGTCTAATTCTTGCAAGTTCTGTCAGACTTGTGAATTCTGGCACAGTAAAAATGCGTATCTGTTTGCAGTGGCACATGCATAACATCTGCAGTAGCACCAAGGAGTTGATTCATCACTCATTTCCATTGGTGTAATGCCATTAAGTTTATTGGGGATACTCCTGCTCTATATTAGTGAAAGTGAGAGAGAAAAATTGCCTTTGGGTTTTTAGGATCCTTGCTTTTCAAAATTCCATGAATGGTGAAATCACTTTAGTGACCATACATCTTATTTAATTTTTTTCAGGCACTGAAATGCAAAGTAGAAGTAGATATAAAGAAAATACACTGGGCTCAATTCTCATTTATATTAAAATCATTTTAAACCACACTGGCACTGCATAGGGTCTTTAAAATAAGCTTCAATGTAATACACTACAAGTGCTGGGTTAATGCACATAATGTAATTGTGATGTTTGTGTGTGGGGGTGTGTTATTTTCAGTGAGGTTATAATCAGAAAAGTTTCTATGTTGAAATGACTATTATTTGAAACATTGTGATTTTTATTCATCATAAATGAGGTGCTGAACTAGTTGGCTGCATCCAGACAAGTGAGCATGTGACTGTTGTAGTGACTAAAAGCAGTTTAAGACACCACAAGAGGCACACTAAGAAAGAAAAAGTGTTCCCTGCATTGCATATTTGCCATGCGGGCTCTAAATTTGATACTGAGACATCCTGGTATCAAACAAACAAACAAACAAACAAAAAACGCACCAGAAAAAAGCAGCCCAGGGCATGCTCCTGGAGTATGCCCAGAAGCAATCGGCCACTGGGTCCTCCAAGGAGATGCTCTGGCACCCGGAGAGACTTCAGAGAGACTTTTTGAAAAAACGAGTATTCTGGTAAACATTTTACATAGTTAGAATTTGAAATCAGAACAATACATTTTTTATTTCCCCAAAGCAAACTATTTCAATTGAGCCAAAAAATAAATATATTGGCTGTGGGGAGGGGGTGGAATTCTTTGTTTGCTATTGTTGTTTTTGTTTCATTTCAAAATGCAAATTCCCCAGAAAAAAAGAGAACCTGGTTCTCTCTCTCTCCTCTAATCATAGATTCATAGATTCTAGGGTCAGAAGGGACCTCAGCGGGCCATCTAGTCTGACCCCCTGCCCCTGGCAGGCAAAAAAAGGGTCACCAAACCTGGGATCATGTGATCCCATCCAGGTGCCTGTCCAGTCTCCTCTTGAAGGCCCCCAGTACAGGGTGAGCACCACATCTCTTGGAAGCCCATTCCAGATCCTGGTAACCCTGACCGTGAAGAACTTTTTTTCTAGTGTCCAGTCTAAACCTACTCTCCAACAGCTTATAGCCATTGTTCTTTGTTGTTCCAGGGGGTGCCCTGGTAAATAGATCATCGCCTACTTCATGTTGCTCTCCCCTTATGAATTTGTACGCTGCTACAAGGTCCCCTCTCAGCCTTCTCTTGGAGAGACTGAAAAGGTTGAGGTCCCTTAGTCTTTCCTCGTAGGACCTTCCCTGCAGGCCTCCAATCAGATAAGTGGCTCTTCTTTGGACCCTCTCCAGGTTGTCCGCATCCCACTTGAACTGTGGTGTCCAGAACTGGACACAGTACTCCAGCTGCAGCCTGACCAGTGCCGTGTAGAAAGGGAGAATTACCTCCCTGGACATGTTTGTGAAGCATCTGCAGATGCACGACAAGGTGTGATTGGCTCTGCTGACTACTTCTTCACATTGACGACTCATGTTCATCCTGGAGTCAACAGTGTCTGCAAGATCTCTTTCTGCCTCAGTGGTGCTGAGAAATCTTCCCCCCAGCCTATAGATATGATGGCAGTTTTTTTCTCCCCAGATGCAGCACCTTGCACTTGTCCTTATTGAATTGCATCCTGTTGCTCTCTGCCCACTTCCCCAACCTTTTGAGGTCAGCCTCGATCTGGTTCCTCTTCTCCATGGTGTTAGCTTCACCCCATATTTTTGTGTCATCCATGAATTTAGACAAGGCGCTTCCCACCCCTTGCCCAGATCATGGATGAAGATATTGAACAGCACCAGCCCCAGAACTGAGCCCTGAGGGACTCCACTGCCCACATCTTTGCAGGCTGACACTGACCCATCCACCATCCAATCAGGCGAGGCTGTTGTATAAGTGTTCCAGCCTATGGCGTTTCAGATATGAATTGAGACATGCTGATTCTTATTTTTCCTAAGTGATCTGTTGAACTAGTTGAGTTTAGCCACTAGCCCATATCTAATGTACACTCATTAATCAGATCGAGCTACCAAGTGGCATTATGGTACAGCAGCTCTTTATTTATTGGCTTTATCAATTTATGTGAAACTTAAAATCAATTGAACTTTAAACAAATGATTAAGGATGAAATTCTGTGCTGTGCTTGTAACAGCCTGGGGAAGGAGGGTGATAAAGATGACTTCAGACAGATTTTTGTTCTTTCCTGACTCTGGACTGCTGTCAGAGGCGGAGAGGCATAATTTAGATATCCCAGGTTGAACTGCCTAATTTACAGTAGCCATCATGGGCTGTCCTATGAGAGGGACCACTGCTGGAATCTACACAGTAATATATGCTCCAAACTTGCCCTTTGCATGCCCCTATGTCATAGTTTGAGATGGGCTCCTTACATCTGTGTTTTGCAGTGCCTGCAACAGGGGCACCCTCTCCCACTGGATTTAGGATTTCTGGACTATGTTATATCACCAACGTTTTTTTTATCTAATGTGGGCAACTAGTATTTGAGGTGAGCTGAGGATTTTACCTTGACTTCCCTATGGCTGGATAGAGAGGCTTTCCAAATTTGAATCCATCACTTTACTCTCTCTAAAATATCCCAATAAAAATAGCTCTGAGAAGTATGAACTGCTCTGGCCCACATCAAATATATTAACCCTGAAGTCTAATGACAACAATTATAATGGTAACACTGCTGCTGGTCACCTTAACAGAAACATCCATGGACCTCTGAGGATGGTCAGCAGGCAAAGATCTGGGGTGGAATTTTGCCATGTTTCACCACGTTTTTGCCATGTCTAATTTCCACATCCCTGTAAGTTAAAAAAAAAAGTTATATCTGGGAACATCAGATACAATGAACCCCACAGAAAAGTGTCACAGGAGGTCATGCATTCTGAAGAAACCTTTCCAAGAATAGTTAATTAAAAACAGATTCTTGTCCCACCTTCCATAAGGCTCCTGACAGAGGTTTACATGTGCCCTAAGCAAGTTGTCAGTGCCCAGCCATGTGAATAATGGATTTATTTTGTGGATGAGATTAGTTTTGAGATGAATACATTTAAAGGATTCAACAAAGACAAAAGTTAATAGCATTCCCTCTCCTGTGGCAACTGGGCTGCGTATCAAGACAGTCTTCAGTGCTATTCATGCTTGATACAAAGATTTACCAAGCCCCCAGTCCCCAGTTAGGTGAAGAATGAGTCTAACATCTCTAGCTCCTGCACTGGTCTCAGAACTGGTGCAGGAATTACTTCTGTCTCTTGCCTCTGTCTCACGTCACTTTTTGTTTCTGTTTGCCCACTTCACTGTTTGTTCTTCAGTTCTTATTTATTATATGTTGCACCACTTTTCTGGGCTTTGCTCCAGCTTATGTAAAAAAGCTAGATCCTGCTCAAAAGAACTTACAGCTGAAATAAAGACAAGATACTCCTGTTGGGCATGAAATACATGGAGATGAGGGAGAAAAGGTGGCAGCGAGAGAATCACAGGGTTTCACTGATTAGCGTCACAGGTTAACTACAGGGTTAATTTTCATGAATGTGTCATCAGGAATAAATGAGGAAGAGTTCTTAGTGCCCTTTTAACAGGCCCTGCACTCAGCACTATTGCCAGGCAATTGATCATGGGCTAGGGTAGGTCTTGAGAAAGTTGCTTCTCTATTTCTCATTTTACCTCCAAGAGACAGCATGATTGCTTTTGTGCTTCAGTGCTGTTGTTCTGTACAGCCCTGGTATGAATCAGCTGGATTTAACAACACCTGCAAAGCAAGTGAAACACTGCACCTGAGCTAAATGCCATGCTTCTTTGGCTTTAAATACAGCATGACGACAGGTGGCTGGCCAGTCAGGTTTAGATATAAATATGAAACTTTTAACTTTTTTTAGTGGTGTCAGGGGAATTAGTACAATGTCTGTCACCTAGCCCTACAATTCTTAATGATTTCAATAGGAACTGGGGAGCCAAACTCTCTGGTTGGCCCTGAAAGTCTCATCCCCTAGTTAACAGCCAGGAGAGCCTGGCTGTAAGAAGGTATAAAATAGCTTGTTAGCAGTGGCTATGGTACTTGCAAAAGCCACAGGGTATTAGAAGAAACATTGTGCCAGAGTTTCCACAGCTGTAAATTAGCTTAGCTCTACCAAAGTCAAGGTTGCTATACTACTTTACACTAGCTAAAGACTTAGCTTTTCAGTTTGTAACAAAGCAGTTTACTAGTTCCAGATGAAGGCAAGTGAAACCTTAATGAATATTGAACAAGATCCATAGCCAGAGGATTGTAATAAATGAAAATATGTGTTTAACAATCAATGCAGGCCTGTTAACCCTTGCCAGGACTAGTTTTTTTTTCTCCTTTGTTCAGTGTGATTACATCTGAATCTCTATGGTAACAAATGAATGATTATTACATTTGCTAATCTCTGGTTGCAGCAATTTAAAGCTATTCCAACAATGTATCACACACACACACACACACACAGAGTCTGTCACATGGAAAAAAACTTTAATTCCTTGGTATTCTTATTTTAGGCTAAATTTGTTTACCTGTCTCTAAATGCAACACACAAGCTTTATTTAATGTGACGATAGCCACAAGCTAATCTGTAGGTGCAGATAAACACAGTTACTTTTTTTCATTTTTACTGTCAACACGTATCCGCTGACAGCTGACCCACCTGAAATGAATACCATACCATATAAGTCCCAGTGAATTCCTGCAAAACTTTCAGAGCTCACTAGCTTATGCTCCTGCTGAAATTTCTGAAGAAAACTGGTGTTTTGTTTTAAACAATAATTAGCCTTAAAGTATTATTCTTGAGGGAGGAAGAAAGAAGCCTCATTGATCAGAACTGCAAACCCTTCAGATTGTGGGCCATAACCACAAGCCACGTTTGATTTTTTTTTTTTCTTTCTTTCCAAGAAGTGATCCATGGCTAATGGAAAAGTCCAGGAGTGGTAAAATGTTCTTCTGTGGGCTGATGGAAACTGGTGGCAAAGGGAGATCAGCACCATATTATCTTCAGTATTTCTCTTGCATTATCATTTATTTTAGCACTTTCTATGGCTGGACAGGAATTTGAAAACCCAAAGAATCCCAGACTAAGGTGAGTGCTTTGTTCATGGAGGGAACATTGCATACATGTATACATGCATGGTTTTCTTTCACCTCATAAAGGCAACAATGTTAAAAAATAGTTCTTCTATAGATCGATCTACCTGGGAATGTTTTAAATGTTTTTCCCCTGATATTTTTTTTTAGAAGTTGCTGCTTTCTTTTCCCCTTGTATAGTTGCCTGAGGAAGAGGGGTTGGAATGGGAAAGGTGGCTCAGAAAAGCCCATGTGTTAAAACTAATGTATTCTTAGCTTCAGTAAGCTAAGATTGTGGATGACTGGTAAAGAAGTATCAACTTCTACCTCTTGGGTCTGGAGAGCCTCAGGAGTCACCTTGACAAGAATATCCAGGAGGTTTGTGGTGCTCTGGAAGATTGCACAAGAATGCTATGTATCAAATGATGCCCTTAGACAACGCACAGCACATAGAGCTCAGGGGACTTGGCTGGGCACTGCTTTAAAAATGCCAAAAATATACCCAAGTGTTAACTTTTATCTCCCTCCTCTTTTTTTCACTGTTCAGCTGCCATTTTGTGCCCAGTAAACTTAAAAATTCTGGATTGTGTGTAATTGTTATGCACAATTTTATTGTGAGTTGCATGTGAGGTACTTGCAATGACACAATCCAGAATCAGAACCGTTTCTTCTTTGTTATTTTGCCCCCCCACCATCCACTAGCTGCAGGGGTTGCTTAGATAAGGTGGTTGAGCTTTGTGCCTGTTCCATGTCTAAAACAGCAGGACCAATGCATGTTAAATCATGTCCCCCTGCTGACGTGTGTGCAGTGGTCCATATAGGGCACATCTACAAGTCACCATGCTTCAGTACTTCCTTTTGGAAGTACTACATCACGGTGCAACATGGGTGGTTACTGTGCAGTGCACGGTTAGATTTTGCCGCTATGTCGACATAGCAGCACGCTATACCAGGGGAGTGCACCACTATGGCAGTGCAGCTGCCAATCATGTGTAGACCCCCCCGATCAATACATTGCCATAGTGCACCATACAGTGATGTAGCGCATCACTATGTCACCGTAGGGTGACATATAGATGCTCCCATACTGAGTTTTATTACTGGTTACATGAAACAATAACTGGCTTTATGATGGCTCTGATTAGCCCATGATGAGGTGAAAATAGACTGCCATAACAAAAAGTTGATTAAGGCTAAAATCGGATCCAAATCCCCAAGGTCCATAAAACCCTGTTCTGGACAGTCTCAGCTCTCCTGTCTCTGGGTTCTTGTTTTTTTCCCCCACTCCTGCATTCCTATCCTTCCACCAGTGAGGCAGCATGGCTGTGGAAAGAGAATTAACAAACCGAGCAGAGGCTTTTCCATTTCCTTCTACATGAGCTCCCTATCTCTTTTTGTCTGACTCATTGTTAAGACTGGGTCTTAGTTCTTGAATTCCAAGAAGCCTAACTTAATCCAGGCTTGTCTTGTAACACTTAAGGGCATAACCGTGTCCCAACCTTACCCTTAAGGAAATCACAGCACAAAGAGGTCTTGACTGGGCATCGCTTTTAAAAACATAAGGACATTGCTCTCCCCACTTGCCTATTCTTAGCTACTACAGCTATCATTTTGAGGTATACAAACTTAAATTTGGGGTTGTTTTTAATCAGCATGCATGATCTCGTTATGAGATAGGTGTAGGTGTAATGATGCTGTCTGTACAGTACCAGTCATCTGACGTATTTTTGCTTGAGTGGTTTAAACACTGGGCTTTGGCTATTCTCGGACAGGCGATTTCCCAATATCTCCTTATGGTGTTCTTCCACTGTGTAAAAATAATTAAATAGTCATAGGAGCAGGAACTTTGAATCTCAGTCTTCCACATGCCAGATGAGTGCCCTAACCAGTGAACACGCACACTCTCTTTCTCCCCCCACCATTAATGTTTAATTATTTATGTAAATCTGAACAGCTACAACAGACACCCACCCCAACAGCTAGTTAAACCCTAGTAAGAGCTGGTAACGGTCCTCATGACTAGGATGTTGGCCATTCAAGGATCTCTCTCAGGTTTTGACCAAAAATTCCACCATGAAGCTTGGGATTTTTTCCTGATGAAAGTTTTATCAAAAGTGGTAAATCCCCCTCAAAAGTTTTGTTTGCATAAATTTATATTTTCTGATGGAAAAACTATTTCATCCTAAAATTCCTGGTCATCTCTATGTATCTGTTTAATTATTTAGTAATATTCACTTTTGTAATCCTGAACTTAATGGATGAGGATTTGACAATACCTTGGATCACAAATTGACAGTCTTCTTAAATAATTTTCAAAGTAACTTTCCAGTTCAGTAGATAAAGCTCAGCTGTGTCACATGAGTCTCTGAAAACTTCTTCTTGGTCTCTGTGCACTCTTACAGAGTAAATAACAAGTAGAACGGACAAGAAAATCTGCATTAAGATGAAACGTTGATTTTAAAAATAGGCGAAAACCTGTAAATCACTTCCATTCTGTGACCAGCTCTAATCAAGGGAAATTCAATGTAAAACATGTGTGTGGTCCAGCATATGGCTAAACTTGCAGTTTCTTGGTAACCTCATATGTGAGCAGAGCCATATTTTTTGTACTCTTGTGCTGGTACTGACATGTATACTTTAATAATTACGGAAGTGAAATATCTAAGAATAGCTTTTGTCATCTCTTCAGGACCTAAATGTATAATAAAGACCTTTGAAATGTGCAAAAGGTACAGAACAAACAGGAAGTAAGAGGGAAGTTAATAGTGTTTAATTTGCCCAATGCTATTGGGATGTATAGTGATTGAAGCTATCATTTAAAGATGATCCCTACCTAAGGAAACTGAGTTAGTAATTGGGAGACAGTCCCTCAGTTAAGTAGCTACTAAAGGCCTGCAGGGGTTTATCTACTGCTTAGGCATGAAGTGTATTAGTTCTTCTCATTGTTTATATGCCTGTATTAATTGAACCTGGTGATCACTACAGGATGTATTTAAACCATTAAAAATAAATGAAAATTAATGACTTGGCCTATATGGCCAGCTCATTAAAGCATTCTAATAACAGTTATAGCTACATAATAGCTCATAATTACAGGTAATACCGTCTGGTATGTAAGACATTACTAGTGAGAGGTGAACAATTAAAAGATTCAGAATTTGAGAGGGAAAAAATTATGTTTTTTGTTTGTTTGATGAAGGATTGAGAAGTTTGTTAAGCTTTGGGTTGGCTCACAAAATTCTCCCAATATTTTACTGTTTCTTCTCCGCTTAAATTTTTTTTTTTTTTTTTTTTTTACATTGTAGATGTATCAGTCTATTGTGAGTGTAAATACTGGGTTGTTCTTTAAATCAAAGCTCTGAAACAGAAAAAGAAGTCTGCAAGAAACCTAGCAATATATAATTGCCTTATGCCTCCTGTGTAATAGTCATAATAGAGGATGGACTGTGGTTTCTTGTCATGCTAACTGCTGTCAGAATCCCAAAGAATACAGAAGTATAGTCACATTGTAATGTATTTAGACACAGAGATGTGGCCTCGTATGTATCTTTGTGGGGACACTGATTTCCTTGTTTAGTGGATTCCCCGGTTCAAATTCAGAGCTATTGTGGTTGCAACTCCATTGAAAACACACCTACTTATACCAACATGGAATATCTTTTAGTGTCTACTGGCATTTTGGGGAAAGTGAACAGAAAAAAATTGTGTCAAAGTGATCTCTGATGTAACTCTCTTAAGAGAGTTGCCCCAGGAGAGAATATGGTCCATAAGGTATACTGTGTTTTGAGGAAAAATAAGATGACTGATGGTTGGAGAGCAGGTTATAGCTGATTGATAAGACAGGTTGATCTAGCCAAAGGACAGGTTTTTCCTCAGCACACCAGGAAGCCTAGGGCCTCCAATGGCAGGCTTAGTTGTCTGTACACAAATGCCAGGAGTATGGGGAACAAGCAGGAGAAACTGGCCCTCCTGCTAACCAATAAGCAATATGATCTCATAGGGATAACGGAGACTTGGTGGAACTCCACCTATGACTGGACCACAGGTATAGATTGCTATACCTTGCATAGGAGGGATCATGTTGGGAAGAAGGGTGGGGGGAGTTTCTCTCTATCTGAAGGAACAGTACACCTTCCTAGAAGAGGAGATTGGCACTAAAGAAAGGTGACTTGAGACCCTCTGGGTCAAGACATGGGGAGAGCACGGAGAAGGGAATTTGACTCTAGGATTTTACTACAGACCTCTGAACCAAGAAACGGAGCTTGATCAGGAATTCTCTAGAGAACTGGCAGAAGCTGCATGCTCTTGGAACATAGTTGTCATGAGTGATTTCAACTACCCAGACATCTCGTGGGACGAGCATTCAGTAACATCTGATCATTTGCAAAGCTTCCTCACTTGCATCAAAAAGCTCTATCTGACTGAAGAAGTCTAGAGATTGACCAGGGATAAGGCACTCTTGGATTGGGTTCTGGCCAAAGGAAACAATCTAGGGAGCAATCTGAGGATTAAAGGGAAACTGGGCAACAGTGACCATAAGATGATCACTTTCTCCACCCACCCTAAGTCAGGGAAATTGGTCAATAGGGTAGAAATCCTTGATTTTAGGAAAGCTGACTTCCACAAGCTTAGATTGGTTGGCAAGGCCCTGTGGGACCATGGTCTGATGAGGAAGGGGGTACAAGAAGAATGGTTGTTCCTCAGCAGTGATCCTAGGAGCACAAGGGAAGTCCATTCCCTTTCCTAAGAAAGGCAGTAAAAGGGCTGGGAGACCCCCTTGGCTCAATAGGGAAGCCATGGAGCTCCTGAAACTTAAAAAGAGAAACTTACAAGGGATGGAAGTCAGAAATAACCACCGAAGAGGAGTACTTAGCAATAGCCCACACCTGTAGGGAGTGGATTAGAAAAGCAAAAACAGAAACCAAATTCAAATTGGCAACCGGAATCAAGGACAATAAAAAGTCCTTCTATAGAGATGTAGGAAGTATAAGAAAAAATAAGGGAAACATAGGGCCCTGCTGAATGAAATGGGACAGCTGGTAACCAACACTCAGGAGAAAACCGAACTCCTAAACAAATACTTTGTATCAGTATTCCACCAGTCTAAGGGTTTTAGCCTGCTTGACAGGCTATAAGATGATCAAGGTGGAGGTGACTGCCCTCTCATACTTTGTGAAGATCTTGAGGGGGAACAACTAGAGAGGCTGGATATCTTCAAGTCGGCAGAACCGGATGAACTACTCCCAAGAGTGCTGAAAGAATTGAGCAACATCATCGCGCGACCTATGGCAAAGCTATTTGAGGACTCATGGTGCTCAGGAGAAGTCCCGGTAGACTGTAAGGGCATGTCCACACATGCACTTGCAGCAGATCAAATAGAAGCAGTGCAAATTTGAGCCGGGGCTTTTTGCCTCAGCACATGTGCTTGGACATGCGCTTAGTTGTGGAGCAAATTGTGCCACTTGGAGCAAAATAACCCTGCCTGGCTCCTCCCTGATTTGCAGCCAGGGGGAGCTAGAGCCCAGGGCCAGCACCTGTCCTGACTGCAGCAGTATAAAAAGCTGCCCTAGCAAGTAGCTCAGGGCTACTCTCAGGAGCTTCTGGGGCCCATCCAATTGGTACCTAGGGACACTACCCCTTGTGCCAGCTGGAAGGCTGAAGCATCCCCAAGTTCCCTGCACCCTCTACCCACTACAGCAGTCTGGCAGTGGGGGCTGCTGCTTGGCTGTGACCTGCTGTGCACCTACCAGATGCAGATGAGGACTGCACAGCCAGTAGAGGCATCTGCCCCTCTGGGCCAGTTGCCAGCGGACTGTGGCTGTAGTGTTGGCCTCTGTGTGGCAGCAGGGCAGGCCCTACGAAGAGAGGTTGCAGGACCTGAACCTGTTCAGTCTTCACAAGAGAAGGCTGAGAGGAGATCTGGTGGCCCTGTTCCCCCAAACACTACCGGGAGTAACAAGGAATAACAGCCATAAGTTTGACTGAGCGTAGATTCAGGCTAGATATCAGGAGGCACTACTTCACAGTCAGGGCAGCCAGGAGCTAGAACCAACTTCCAAGGGAAGTGGTGCTCACTCCTACCCTGGGGGTCCTCAAAAGGAGGCTAGACAACCACTTAGCCAGGGTCATTTGACCCCAGTACTCTTTCCTGCCATGGCAGGGGTCGGACGTGATGATCTGCTCAGGTCCCTTCCAACCCTACCTACTATGAAACTATATTCAGCCTGGAGAAAAGAAGACTTAGAGGGGCCTCGGTAACAGCCTGTAAGTACATAAGGGGCATACATCAGGGCCTGGGGGAGCATCTGTTTGCCAAGGCATCCCAGGGGAAGACAAGAAACAATGGATACAAACTGCTTGAAGATTGCTTCAGATTGGACATAAAGAGAAACTTCTTTATGATTTGAGTGCCTAGGGTCTGGAACTGACTGCCCTCAGAGGTGGTACAATCACCTACCCTGGAGATCTTTAAAAAATTATTTGACTTGCACCTTGATGGGGTCATCTTATCCCAGCAGTCTTTTCTGTCCAAGTGCAGGGGGGCTGGACCCAATGACCTCATGAAGTCCCATCCAGCCCCTAAAATCTATGAATCTATGATGGGTGTTAAATCTACAGATAAAAATCATAGATTTTTAAGGCTAGTAGGGCAACTATTTTACCTACTGTAACCTTCTGCATAACACAGACTTGAGAATTTCACCCAGTGACGTGCTAAGGAAAATGAGTTAGTTATTTGTTTCTTTATTATGAAGAAGACCCGGAAGGTGCATTTGTTAGCTTACCTAGGAAAGCTGCTTACTGACTGGTTTAGGGGGTTTTTTGTTTGTTTTGTTTTGTTTTTTTACTTAGGGAAGACAAAACTGGACTTCCTTATCTTTGCAGAAGGTCTGCAAAGTACAAGGTTTTTCAGCTGTTAATTGAAAGAGGAGTGCTGAATCTTTTAACAAATCTTTTCTCCCAACTGTTTGCCAGACTGAGAATACAAATCATTTCAGCCTTTCCATCCAAAGGGCTTTTACCCAAGATGAGTCTTGTCTCATCCACTAACAGCACTATCTGCTGATGTGACATTTTTATGTTGTCAGAGAATGGAACTTAACCCTTTCATGGTTGATTTGCTCTGTGATAGCCCAACATACCTAATTTGTAGTCCCTCCATCAATATACAGAAACCCTGTCAGCTAAAAAAGAGCCCCCTTCTTCTGTTTTGAAAAAAAGAGAGAGAAGCAAAAAGATTTTTTTTCATATTTTGGGAAGCTTTCAGAAACCACAGTATTGGGTCCCCTCTAAGGGTAGAAACAGATGTTGTGAAACCAAAGTGGGTCAGCTCTGGCAGCATGCGTCAACTGATTCACTTCATTGGGGAAAAAAATCGCATCACCCATTGTCCCACACCAGGCAGGGGCCCAATGGGAAACGCAGGGAAAATGTTATCTATGCCTGGTTGGGGACCCATACTGATCTGCATGAAGCACAGGCCCCAGTGTGGAGGCACAAGGCTCTGGGAATTCTTCCATTCCTATGCCGCCCTGTGCCTTCTTGCAAGGACCTGTGCCAACTTGTGCTTCATGTGGAAGCATGGGCCAGTGAGGGGTGGGGTGGAGGAACAGGTCAACACCAGAACCGTGGAATCGCCACTGTCCCATGCCTTCATGCTGGGACCTGCACTGACCAATACCTCCATGGGAAGTGGAAACCCTGAATTTCCCCACTCCCACAGATACTTCCTTGGAGATCCAGGGGATGCATCTCGGTAAACGGGGAAAGCCAGGCAAGTGCCCAAGGGGTGTGAGAGGCCTGATTCTTCCTGGGGTGCCCCCATTATGCTCCCAGAGCAGGTGGCTAGAGAGCATAGGCAGCTCTGGGTTGCCCATGCTCTTGCCCTAAGCAAATAGACATCTGCCACAGTAAAGCAGCACAAATGCTTAGTAATTTCTGTCATGGCCACAAACTTTGGGCATTTGTAGTGCAACAAAAGGTAGGGACATATGTTTGCTTTTACTTTGTGCCACCGTAAACATTTTTATAGTGACACAAAAGCAACCAAAGAGGATGTCAGTTTGCACCCTAAGATCCTTGGTAGAATAACAATAACAAGGTGCAGCCTAGCAAGAGCCAGGGCAGCAGGCAAGCTAAATTACCTCCAGCTGGTCCTGGTTACCTGAGTGGGCCTGGCTGCCCATATCCAAACTACCCCCAGGTAACGCCAGTTGCCTGAATGGACATGGCTCCTAAAGTACCCAAGCAGCTATTTAACAGAACAGATGATGAACTTTGGGCTTCTGATGCCATATTCTTAGTTTCCAGGTTCCTACTTCTTGATCCCTAGCTTCCTGGTTCTTGCCTGCTGATTCCTTGTTCCAGACCCCAACCTTGACCCCTTGTGCTCCAGACTCCAGTCTAGACCCCTGCTGTCTGACAGACAGCTTGTAGCTTAGCTTGACAGTTGTCCGCATCCCAGTCTCATCCAGCTAGGGACTCTGGTCTTGATTCTTGCCTCCTGTTTTCTACCCCTGCCTAACTCCCACCATCTCATGGTTCTACCTAGCGTGACTGCTTCCTATATCCTGGTCACTTAAGGACCCTGACCTGATCTGCCTGTTCCTGATTCCTTGACTCGAATTGGTGCCCTTGACTGTGTCCAGATGAGCGTAGCCATGTGGTAGGTGGCACCGCAGACACATCTGTGGTGTCACGTACCACATGTTCAGTTGTTTTCTGTGCTGCAAGGGAGCAGTCGGGGGAGGGGGTGGGAATTTTTTTGACCCCTGTGTATCTAGGGATCAAAAAAGCCCACACGAAGAGAAGTGGACTGGCGCATGCAGGGGCAACATGCACCCCTCAAAACTGGAGCCTGGCTGGCTGGGGCCACACTGCGGGTGCCAGGATCACTGCTGCTGCAGCCTGGGGAGGCACCCAGATCTTGGGGTGAGGTTGCTGGGGCCAGCCCAGTGCTGGCTCCAGCCTCCCGTATGCCACCTGGGGTAACCTGCTGCACTCTTGAGGGTGCGTGGCATAGGCATTCCCCAGGGACAACTAGTGGTGGCACAAAGTGTGCCATCACTAATTATCCCCGTGGAACCAAATATCTACACTTGTATGGGTGCGGCCCTTGTGTCCGTGTCCTTGCCTGTTCCTGATCCCCTGGGCCGTAAGCCTGTAGAGTCAAAGCAGTGCCCAGCTACATTCCAACTGTACCCCTCGCATAGCCCAAGCCAAGGGAACGGTAAACCATGCATCTGACAAGAGTCATCTTACAGCCTTTGCTCAGCTAGATGTTACCAAAGGGTTATCCTGTTGCTTGACCCAGTGGAGGGGTGTAGTGGAAGGGTGTTTCATCCACTTAGTGCTGATAGGTCAAAGGAAAAAACTCTGAGGACTAGCTTATGTTGGCTAAAGGGATTTCTTTGTTTTTCATCCTTCTTATGAGTTTTTGGTTTAACCTGTAAATTATGGCCTCTGGGGGCAGGGACCTGAAACCACCTCTGTGTGACATGAGTTCTTTCCTGAGCTGGTGAGAGAATCCATGGTTTATCATCCTAGTACACAAGGCTTATGAACAGGAGGGTAGAGTCAGCATTTTTGTGAAGGTTAGGAATTCTTACAATGTGAACAAAGGCCTGTTCCTGTTATTGTGATACCTTAATGGGATCCATTTTACTCTCCAAGGTGCCCAATACAAGGCACGGTTGAGTTGCACCTTATAGATTAACTGAAGACTTATCCTTTGTGAGCACCCACAATATGACAGAACTAAATGCACATTAGTGCAATTTCTCTCAGGAGTCACCTTGTTGTGACCTTTTACTTATAGAACAATATGGGGGGTCTCAAGTTAAAATTGCACTGAGGCAATGCTTTTGATTGAGCAAGACAATGAAGTATATCCACTAAGGCATAAAATTATTTCTGTCCTGCACAATAAATAATAATCTAATACAGTGACAACCATAAACGGAGTGGAGCAGCATTTCAGTGCAGCCCATAGCACAGTACTGCCCAGCCTCCCCTAGTAGCATTACTACAGCATTTTGCAACAGTCTGTACTTCCCAGTGGGCCTTTACTATTGTAAGATATCTATGTGGATTGTGAGTTTCCGAGAGGAAAATAGTGCTTTTGTTAAATTGTTGGCTGATTTGGTGTCTAATTTACATTAGGATATTCACTAGAACTTCAAGAGGAAACATCCTTGTTCTTGCTGGCTAGCTGTTGTAGATTTTGATGGATCATTCACTGGAAATGATCACATTTCTAATACAATATTTTTCTAGCTGCTAAGTCAAGTGCCAGTGAGGAACAGGATTTGTTCATAACCTTTTTGTCTCAGTTCCCCATTTGCAAAGCAAGAGGACATTGCCACTTTTCTTCCTCCCTCTGGTAAACTTGTATAAGCAAGGGTAGAATCAGGCCAGCTCTGTCTGCAAAGCCATGATACAATCCTGCAAACCTTAAGTTTTATGTTAGTCACTTGCATGCAGGGGTTGTAAGGTCCAGTCCTCAGCTTCAGTAACTTCATGCTTAACACAGCAGAGAGGGGATGGAGAAAAGGGGCTAGATCCTATTCCACCTAATAGGTGCTAAGGTGGAGTTAGGTCTTGAGGTGTGATCCTATTCCACTCTGCTAAATTCCCCAGAAAATAGTAAACCCAAAAAGTGGATGGGTCTTCCTCCTGCCCTTTGCTTTGTTTGGGCACATCTAAATGAGACATTTACTGCAGAGCTTCCTGATTCACAGCTGCTCCACAATAAAACATCACCATCTACACATACAACTTTATTAGGTTACAGTAGGCTAATAAATGCAGCCACAGGGTAGTCTTGCTAAACACAAGTACTATCTTGTAGTGGTGTTGTTTCATGTGCCCCATCACATGTGTAGACGGTGATGGGGCTGGCTGGGGCACGGGGGTGCTTCAGCGCAGGGTTAGTTAGCAGGCACTTGGGTGCACATTCAAATGGTGTGCCTGGGAGCAAAAAACTCCAGAGCATATTGATCCAGAGTTTATTTGTGTGAATTAATTGCATGTGTAGACATGCCCCATGACTCAGTCCAAAGAGTAAGATGATGGCATGCTACAAAAGGAGGTGTGCTAATGTTTTTTCAAGGGCATCAGGGGTGGAATAGGATCCCACACAAATGCCTAATAGATGGAATAAGATCTGACTCAAGGTGTCATCTTTCTGTTTCTCTGATTCCAAGTTGTCTGGGGGCCAGAAAGGACATGGATTTGACTTTTAACAGCTCCAGGTGGGGGGCTAGAAGCTGGGTGGTGGTGATCCCCTAGGCTGTGGTTGGCACTAGGTGTCCTTTCACACATTTTTTTAACCCTGGGTATGTCTCCTTTTTTGCCCCTGGCACACCCTCTGTTCTGAGGGCACATCATCCTGGCACTCCTTCCTGAATGATCCCTTTTTGCTGATGATGTAGCTCAGTTGTTTCCCCTACTTTCACTTCTATCCACACAGAGAAAACCTTTCATCTGGAACTAAACGTGGTTTAAGGCCAGGCTAAATGGGTGTTGGCTTGAGCCTTGGTTTCATTCAACCCAGACTAGCAGCTTATCTACTTTGCAGGGAGAACATGGGCTAATGAAGTCTGAATACTCTTAAGCCATGTCTATGGAGTAAACTTACAGTGCCTAGTCATGATACTTTCAAAGATGACCTGCTGCTGTGTGCATGTGGCTGCCAACTAAAATGAAAGCAGGGTAGCCATGTCCATTCTAATTAGCTTGGAGGTGTGTTAATTGGCGCTGCCAGGTAGCTGACTTAATTTGCCCAGTTGAAGGACTACACAAATGTAGCTACACTGATCCTGGTTTAGAAGGCAGCCTGTGTAGAGTAGCATTATGTGCTTGAGAGAATTGTTACATGCTGAGTTCATCAGGTAGGCATGGTTTCATACCTCCAATCCTATTCCATAATTCTACCTCAGGTGTATGTTTAGGTCTAACTGCTCCCTTTAGCATGGCATTTGAACTCAGAGCTGCCTCCTCCATTTCTGTTGCACTTCCACAGCATTTGACTAGAGATCCATCCACTATGCAGGATGCCAGAATGACATAAGGCTGACACCAGTCTTCTGGTAAAATTGTGGCAATGGTAACCATAAGGCCCAAAGAGGAATGTACCAAAAATGACAGCTTTGTTTGAGGCAGAAATAGGGAAGCAAATAAGCCATTTGGGTGCCATGAATCATTTTGTGATGTGCAGACTGAATTCCTTAGTGTCTTTCTCATTAAAAGTCCTTGCTGCCAAATGCTGTTTGCTTTTGCCTTCAGAGTGATCTGTATTAATAATGAATAACTCCACTTGGAAGTTATTTACATAAAGTATTGTCCTCATGTCACTGCCATAGGCAGCCGTTTCTTGCTAGGCAACAGATGGAGGACACGTGGTAAATTTAATTCAGTTTGGTCCAGTTTAATGCACTGCTAAGAACCATGGGATAACCCAGGATATGGGAGAGTACAGTCCCCTGTAAAGTTAAAAATCATAGTTACTTAAATGACTCTGTAGACACTGAAGTGCAGGTAGGACCCTGTGCATTGTAGCTACATGGAACATAGTTGGTATATGTTGGTGAGATCTAGGATATGCAGTTAGTCATGCAGCCTATATTAGCCAGGGGGTAAGGGAATGAAAGCATTTTAATGCAACATTATGCAGAAAAGAGAGAGCCCGCTGCTCCTTGTTCTGTCATCTACCACCACTGAGAACAGTCTAGCTCCATCCTCTTTGTAACCCCCCTTCAGGTAGTTGAAGGCTGCTATTAAGTTCCCCCACCATCTTCTCTTCTGCAAACTAAATAAGCCCAGTTCCCCCAGCCTCTTTTTCATAAATCACATTCTCCAGTCCCCTAACCATTTTTGTTGCCCTCTGCTGGCTTCTCTCCAGTTTGTAGTAGGGGGCCCAAAACTAGACACAATACTCCAGATGTGGCCTCATCAGTGCTAAATAGAGGGGAAGAATCATTTCCCTTGGTCTGCTGGCAACAATCCTACTAGTGCAGCCCAGTATAGGGTTAGCCTTCTTTACAACAAGGCCACACGTTTGGCTCATATTCAGCTTATTGTCCACTGTAACCCCCAAGTTCTTTTCTGAAGAGCTGCTTCTTAGCTAGTCCCCAGCCTGTACTGGTGCCTGGTATTTTTCTCTTAAGTGTAGGTCTTTGCACTTGTCTTGACTGAACTTCATGAGATTTCTTTTAGTCCAATTTTCTTTTGTTTAATTTGCTGTCTTAATTCTATACTTACCTATGTTTGCTAATGCTTATATCTGCTAAAAATGATCCAAATGCATATTTACAAGAATTAAGGGTACTCCACGATTTCCTGGGGGACATTAGTAAAGTTTCTAATTTTTTTAAACATAGGTTGAAATGTAACTATAACTCTTTGATTCTTTAAATAGACTTGATGAAATGTTAACAGCCCTTCAGTATGATATCTATAAAAAAGCTGAAGATAATAAGTGTAATTTGGCTGCAGCAAATCGCATTGTTGTGGAAATGTCTCTTAAATTAGTTCTGCTGTGGGCATGGTGCCCACAGTTTATTTAATCTTTTAAACCTTTTTTGGTAAATTAATATTTTGGACAATGATGCATATAAATAATTTACATCCCCAGCTTTCGTGTTGCACGCTCACTGTGCTGGATTTGCAAAGGCATCAAGCCAGGATCTAATTCCTGGCTTTATTAGGTTATGAAACAGAATCTGCACAGAAGATATAATGTCCTTAAGCTGTAACATCAGCAGCAACAGACAAACCTAATGCTGCTGGACCTAATGGAATTAGATCTCATGTATAGTTAATGAATGTAAATGTAACTTAATTTTTATAGCTACAGTCATAATACATTACATGTGACAAACATGCTACTGAAAATTATTCAAATATGTGATTCCTGCACCCTTTGTCCCATTTCAGCTCTGTAAAATGAATACTCCTAGGGGGGAAAAGATGGTAGAAACATGCCAGCAAGATTGCTGTGTAATTTAAAGCCACCTGAGGTGCATCATTAAAATATGCACTAGGCAATTACAAAGATTGCATTTGTTTTTATTTTCCTCTGCTGATGTTCAACAAGAAATGGTACAAAAGTTAAGAGCCAGTGGCAGCCTTAGTAACAAGGAATTCCAGGTTCGGATTGGTACTGAGTTGCTTCTTGAAGAGAAACGGGCAGTAATTCTACTTGGTGAAGTGTTGGATCTTCTGAAATATGTAAACAGCACTTCTAGTTTTGGTCCACCAGAGAGATAGGAGGGTCAAATTCAGCCCATGCATAAAAAGTGCAATTTATTTGGAGCTATTCCAGGGTTTGCCTTAGTAGTGGTTCAACAGTATTCCCTCTGCTCTCTTAATTAGCAGCTCTCATGGATTGTGAGAAGTCCCATTATTTTCATTTAGATGGAAGGAGGGAAAATAGCACTTCCTCCTTTCCATCAAGTAGACCTGAATAGGCCTTGAGTTAGCCTTGATCTAGTGAGTTAAGAGAGTGGAGAAGGCGCTTAATGCTCCATTAACCACCCAAAGAACCCAGAAAGTATAATTATTTATTTTAATTTAATTTTTTAAAGATATTCAAATGCTTAATTGTTAGACACTAGAAGGACATGAACAAGATGAACATGCAGAATGATTTCTATTACTAGCAGATGTCTTTTTCCATGGAGATAGCTTTTTGCTGATTATAAATTAACCAATGGTTCATCTTGCATCTACTTCATGCCATGACCAAATACCTTTTGATAAGAAGAAATGCAATTTGTATAGCTACACTTCACATGAAGACAATAAGCAATCCTATTTTGGGCAGGGCAGTAAGAAAAACATCTAATACAATTTAATGGCCGTGTAGATTAGCTTGAAGATTTATTAAAAGCAAGTGATGTTCAAGGTCAGTTTTTTTTGTTGTTTTTTTTTTTACAAGTTTATATTTGGGGTAAGTCTTGCCCTTCCCATTAATCAATGTAAGATGGATCTCCTCTATATACTGCCATAGAGTGTATTCACAAGATACCACCTGGCTAGACAGGCACTTATTCCAATAATGAGTTATTGCCCAGCTAAATCCCGCCATTCAGCAGAATTTCTCAATTTCTTTGTGTCCCAGCCATACCTGGGATGGGACGGAAGCCATGAATCACCTACTTATGGTATCAATTTGACCCGTTATATAACCCTCTTCCAGAGGTTACTTCTTACAAGGTACTGCTAGCTTATTGTCACCTGCTTTCATAGATGCCAGGGTCAGAAGGGACCTCAACAGATCATCAAGTCCGACCCCCTGCCTAGGCAGGAAAGTGTGCTGGGGTCAGATGTCCCCAGCCAGATGCCTATCTAGCCTTCTCTTAAAGAAGGCAGGGGAAAGCACCACCTCCCTTGGAAGCCCATTCCAAATTTTGGCCACCCTTACCATGAAGAAGTTTTTCCTGATATCTAGCCTAAAACTGCTCTGTCAGTTTGTGACCATTGTTCCTTGTTACCCCAAGAGTTTGTTACACCTGGTGAACAGAGCATCTCCGATCCCTTGCTGTGTCCGCCTAATGAATTTGTAGGTGGCCACAAGATCTCCTCTCAGCCTTCTCTTGCAGAAGCTGAAGAGGTCCAGGTCCCTCCATCTCTCCTCACAGGGCTTGTCCTGTAAGCCCCTAACCATACAAGTGGTCTTCCTCTGGACCCTCTCAAATCTATCAACATCCTTCTTGAAGTACAGCACCCAAAACTGGGTGCTGTACTCCAACTGCAGCTTGACCAATGCCACATAGAGGGGAAGTATCACCTCTTTGGTTCTATTTGTCATGCATCTGCTGATGCATGATAAAGTGCAGTTAGCTTTGCTGATGCTTTCATCACACTGACGACTCATGTTCATCTTGGAGTCCACTATGACTATGGAGTCCCTTTCCACTTCTGTGCTGCTGAGAGGGTCACTTCCCAGCCAGTAGGTGTGCTGGATATTTTTGCACCCTAGGTGCAGCACTCTAAACTTGTCCTTGTTGTACTGCATCCTATTGTGTACCGCTCACTTTTCTAACCTGTCCAGGTCTGCCTGCAATCATTCCCTATCCTCCGGAGTGTGCACTTCACTCCACAATTTAGTATTGTCCGCAAACTTTGACAGAGTGCACTTCACACCCACATCCAAGTCACTAATGAAGATACTGAAGAGTACAAGTCCAAGGACCGAACCCTGCGGGACCCCACTACCTACATCCCTCCAGGCTGACACCGACCCGTCCACCACCACTCTCTGGGTGCGACCACTAAGCCAACTTGCCACCCACCGGACTGTGTAAACATCCATGTCACAGCCTCTTAATTTATTTATGAGGATGGGATGAGATACCGTATCAAAGGCTTTGCTGAAATCCAAGAAAACGACATCCACCGCTACTTCTGTATCTAAGCATTTTGTGACCCTGTCATAAAATGAAACCATATTGGTCAGTCATAACCTACCTGCTACAAATCCATGCTGGTTTCCCTGCTGCCTTATTTTTCCTGCTGGACTCCCACAGATATGATCCTTCATACTCTTTTCAAAGACCTTTCCAAGGATGGAGGTGAGACTGACTGGCCTGTAATTACTCGGATCCTCCTTCCTCCCCTTCTTGAAAATAGGGACCACACTGGCCCTTTTCCAGTCCTCCGGGACCTGACCTAAACACCACGAGCACTCAAACGGCCATGCCAGTGGTTCTGCTATGACACCGGCCAATTCCTTCAGTACTTTCAGATGAAGCTGATCCAGGCCTGCTGACTAGAACACATCCAGTCCATCCATTCATATGACTTTCCTGGAGGTACTGATAGTGTAGAAATGTTCTGTGGGTAATCCAAAAGACTGTTAAGGATGGTGCTGCATCCTGTGGCAAAAAGCAGGGACTTTCTCTAAGAAAGATGGATTCATAAGTGGTCAGGGCACTATATTCTTCCTATCAAGGAGAAGGTGGAAGTAAAAATTGGCCACCATAGTTAAAAATGTAATTCTTTACAAAATACCTAGGAAGGAGAGAAGTGCAAAATAAATTTGGGCTGTGCTATTTTTATTTTCTTTCAAACCACCATTTTATTAATGTCAAGGAAAAAATAGCAAGGTGGCCAGTATTATTTAAACTTGAACAAGACTTCCAGGAAGCGACAAGTTTTCCAACAACTATGACTTGTAAAAGTACAATTAGTCTGTATAAGGTGCTTTCTTTCACTCAAGTTTTATTTCTTTTTCTACTCATTTACAGAAAATCCAACATTGCTATGCAACTGCATAAATATTTGATACCTTTAATAGCATATGCAGCATACACTATACTTTTAACGCTTAGACAGAAGGTCCAAGCAAATTTATGTAACGCTTCTGTATATTATGTTGGAGAGTTCTGGTAATATGCTAAGGTCTCTTGAAACAGCAGTTTAAAGTAACAGTTCCACTTACACTGTTTCAAAAGGCAGAAATAAAATTTTACTGTTTAATAACTAAACAAAATAGGGACCCTGCTACGTGATTCATGTTATTTGTTGAAATAGCATAAAAATCATCAACCTCTAACAGTCACTTCCATTATAAAATCGTATCCTTCAGGGAACTGCTCACATGAGAAGAAATCTTGTGTTTTGGAAATGTAATAAACTGAAGTAGTTCTGGGAATATTATAATCTAACCACCACTTGTGCTCTGAGCAAGAGCAGCATTCATCTTGGATTTAATTTATTTTGAGGCGAGCTGAACTATGATTATAGCTACTAGAAATACACACCACAGAAATTCTGCCTTTTACAGCTTTTCTTTAGTTTTTAGTGGTTTTTTGCTGTGAGCTTTCACATTTTTTCCTTTAAAAAAAAATGTTGCTAGCCCTTCTGAATATGAAATAGTCAATGTCAGTATTTCTGAATCTGGGACAGATTAAATTGATTAAAACGGTAGCTGTAAAGAACAAATTTTGCTGCCAAAATTGCATTCTAATTCTCATATCACTACTTTTTTTTATCACTAATCAGGATAAGTAGAGGTACTTATTTCTTTTGTAAAAAGGAAACTTTAATTTAAAAAATCAGCCTGAAAATTTTTAGAAAATTGTTTCAACAGTACTGAACTATTTCATATGGGTTTGTCAAGCCTAAACATTCACTGAAATACTTCATTTTGACTTAGTCTGACATCAATGTGTGCTCATCTGACACATAACAGTGCCTCCAGGGACATGTATTGCCAGTCCTTCTGGCCCCCATTTTCCTCTTCAGGGAGAGTCTCCCTAAGTAGGCTGCATCTTCCATGTTGCACCACAGTGTAATGGGGCCTCTGCCCCATTACTGAGGGGGAGCCCAGGATCACTTGGCCAGCCCCAGGCTCTGGAACAGAGTTAGAAAGGTGAAGGGACCTTAAATAAAATGCCCTGGGTGCAGGCAGTGATTGATAGGCCTGGGGTGGAAGTAGAGGGTCAGGCAACTCAGGGGGAGACTCATAAACCCAGGGCTTGACCCAGGGAAGGCAGTCTAGCCATCAGAGCTCCAGGAAGAGTCGGCTCCCCTGGGCTGCAAGCGAGCCAAAAGAAATCCTGCACCCTAAGCAGCAACAGATAAGTGCCTCAAGCCTTTGTGGCAGTGCTACTGCAGGTTGAGATTAACCCCAGAGGGGAACTTTTTGTTTTTGGGAGCAGACACTTATGTCTTTAGTTTGTGTTTAAACTGGAGAGCCAGCTGTGGCTGTAAGGGGAGGAGTGGAAGCCACAGAGGTGCTGCAGGGTATCCAACACAGGGCACTTCTAGGGTCTGAAGTCCGATGGGCTGCATGAAAGCAGAAGCCCAAACACTTCAGAAGGAGCACTGTTGCTTGTTGGAGGACTGAACACCTGGCAGCAAAGGCTGTTGCGGGGGGAAACCCAGAGCCCACAAAGGGCAATCTGGGTCTTGGGAGTCTGGGTCCTGGTACAGTGGACCTCAGATGGAAGAACCCAATTACAGTAAGGTGAGCCAAGGGCAGAAAGGCCTCAGTCCAGACAAGGACCTACCATCCCAAAACTCAATTCTGCCTTCTAGGCTAGGGACGGACATTATATATGAACCTGTTTAAGTGATCAGAAACTGGTTTCTGTAACAGAACAGATGTTCAGTGCACATAAACCAATTTGAAAATGGCTGAAACCAGCTTATGATGAACCTGGTTGAATGTAGTGTCAGACTTAACTGATTCGGGTCAAACTAGTTTATGCAATGTCTGTCCCAGACCCCTTTCTGGTTTAAGTTAAATCAGATTCTCCCAGCATGCTCTCTGGGTTTGGCAGGGCTCTCTGCTCCACAGCACAGCTGACCCCCTCCCCTCTGCTCCCTGGCTGGAGCTCTGGCAGAGACTTGCAAGCACAGCAGGGCTACTGGCTTCCCTGTGCTCCCCTCCCCTGCAATCATCACTCACTGCTTAAGCAGAGATCCCTTCCTCCTCTCTCCCACAGCGCAGACTGTAGCCAGCATGTGGTATGCTAGCTAATGCTGTGTAAGCGGACACTGTCCTATCTGCCTTAGGGCATTCTGGAGTTGATCAACAGCTCAGCTGGTAATGTCCCTACATTCCTTCCTTGGAAAAAAACGGTTTAAGAAGAGCTTGAGAGCAAGGCTTTGCTTTCTTATGGGGTGCTAAATGCTGATAACAGGGCTGATAAATGTTCTGTTATAAAGTGGGGGGGGGGGGATTCCCTAATCACAGTGTCCTCCTGGGGCCTGGCCACACCCCTCTCAGCTAAGCCCTGTGGAAGGGAAGGGAGGGCTGCTCTAGTGCCCCCCTCCCTGCTGGGTTTCTAGCCTGAGCCACTGCAGGCATGTGCCTGCATGTCTGGGATGTCTGTACAGTTGCAAAGTAATTTAGCCTAGCCAGGTTAGACTAACCTTCAAAGACTGAATCAATTCAGACTTAGGCTTTTTGAATGTCTGTTCTTAGCCCTAGGGGCAGCCCCCCCTGTGAAATCATAATATCAAGGCATGGCAGAAGATGTAATAGAATAGGCCAACCCTGAGAGGCCAGAGAAGGATAACAAGGTAAAGTCCAAGTAGCAGCCACAAGAGGAGATCTTGCTGGTCCAGCACTAAGCATGTTACACACAGACACTGAATTGCCGTACTGCAGTTCAACTAAAGAGGAAGCTGTGGTACATTTTGAAAAATACTATCTACTTGGTAAGCTTGTTCTGTAAAGGGGGTGGTGCTGCAGCAGAGTAGCTCATGTGGACACAGGTTTAACGTTGAACAGACCCAGAACAAATTTGGCTTGACAAACTCATGTATCTGTTTGGGTCAATCTGACCTCAAAAAAAGGAAAGAAAAAAAAGTCATTTAATTTTGCTTTTCAGAAGGAAGATTGAGAAAAAGTTGACACAACTGATTTTTTTTCACACAGGAAAGTACAATTTTTGTAGCTACGTAATTTTCCACTGGGGGGAAAAATTAATCAAAATTGTTGATCCGTTTTAACCATTACCTTTCTCTTAAGAGCAGTGACCACTTTAGAGGCAGAATATTATCTGTGTCAGTGAATAAATTCATTGGTACTTGAACTATTTATAGACCATGGTTTTACTCCATGCGAGTAATGGTGGCAGGAAATAGCCTATGTTTAGAAAAAAATAATTGAGGTATTAATCTCAGAAAGAGCAAATATATTTAAATAATAAATATTTTGTAAACAAAAGTAAAATAAGGTCAGTCTGGCTTGTTGACCATCACAGCATTCTCTTTAAGCTAGTATAGTATACAGAGCCATTTTGGAAAATAAGTATACATATTTTTCTAGTTCTGTCATCTAAGGAATAAGTAAAGGTCTTTTTTTGTTTTGTGTATAATAGATTTAACAAATCTCACTAACTGATATTTTAAAGTAGCATTTAATTGCTGCAAATGTCTCAATTTAACTTTCTGATTTGCCTGCCAATTTTTATTTTTTTGTTATTCACAATTCCTGTTTTTTATTGTATGTTATGCTGAGACAAGTTGATGGCTGCCAGCAAGGGAGTTGTAGATGCAGTCACAAGGATCATTACACCCAGAAGTTGTACAAGGCTCAATAGAAAGACAAATCAGGTCCTTCATGAAGAAAAAAGAGCTGCAGTTATAGAGCTACCACCTAAGGCACTAGGCCACAAGCCAGATCCAAGCTAAATTGGGTGGGTTTCTCTAGATGAAAAGATACGGCTAAATAATTTGTTTACAGCCTTTGTATGAAAGAAGCAGTTAGCCAAGAGAAGGAGGTGAGTGTGACCTTGAAGGGAAACCAAGAGATATAGTTTTTTTTTTAATACAGAGCTCACTGAAGTGGTAGACAGATTTCCAAACAAGGAAGCTGCCTACTGTTTATTTCTTCTCTGTTCAGCGAAATAGGAGTTTGTGTACTGTAGGATGTAAAACAGGCCAAAAGCAGTAAGAGTTAAAATCTGCAAGTCTACAGTTCTGTGGAAAGCAGCAGAGTGCATCAGAACATTTGGCATCTGGTAAAGAACATCCTGAGATCGACAGAATCAGTATGAGCTGCAATTGTAGATAAGAAAAGCATATAGGATGGTACAACCAAAATCTGGTGCATATCTGGGAAGATATAGTGGAATTTAAATAAATGCATTAAGCATTAAATTTAGGGTGCGTGACATCCAACATGATAGATCATGTATGGGCAATGATGTGGGCTTGATATAAGCACTTCTAATGTATAAAAAGGGTACAACAGACATGCCCTTTGGATTTGTGTTTTAACTGTGCACTATTCCTTCCATCAGCCAGGTTATCAGCATGGCTGATGGTATGTATAGAGGCTATGTTAAATTTGTACTCACTGAATAGCTGCTGTGTGCTTATTCGAAACACACTGTAGTAGGACCAAACCAGTCCCTGGAAGCAACACCACATATATTTCTTTTAAATAAACAAGATTATACCCAGACTATAATTGATACACAAGTGACTTCTTATTCACATTGAAGTAACCTTGAATGTCCCTGAAATTTGACTAACTCACTTAGCCCAAAGGAGTATATTGTATTTACAATGCAAGTTTTGAATATTTTATGTATTTATCTACTGTTTCTATACACACCCACACCTCCACACATGCATAACATATTTGCAAACATATGTATAAACAATGACTCCAAATACTTAGAGCAATGTATCCCAAATTTTTGGTACCTTGGCCACATTTTTTTCTGGATGAAAATTGTCATCTCTGCATGCCAGATGAACAGTGGAGGGTTTGTCTACAGGTTGGATCCAGCCCCTGATTCTAATCCCGGTGTAGTCAGGACCTGATCCTAGCTCTCGGGGACTGGAAATTCTGGACTTGTGGGGAGCTCTGTGGCCTGGATCCTGTACTGATAAAGTATCATTTTTGAAGCACACCCTTTGGAAATCACTAACTAAGGCTAAATACAGACAGTCAAAAAGCCCAAGGTTGAATCGATGCAGTCTTTGCAGGTTAGTCTGAAATGCAGAGATTAAACCGAGAAGCAAGTGAGAACAAACATTCACTTTTGATTCAGGAAATGCAGCCATATGCCTGCAGTGGCTCAGGTCAGAAGCTGGGGGGCACCAGAGCATGCCTTCCAGCCTGCCAGCCACTGTCAAAGGAAAGGGACTGAAGCTCCAAGGCTTTCAAGGCTTTTTCCCTCTCCTTGCTCCAGTGGAGGGGACATGGCCAAGCCCCTACCCTGGGCTAGCATGCTGGAGGGTGGGAGTTTAAATCTCCTCCCTGGCCCACAGTAGACTCCAGCCCAGGTCTGCCTGGGGTGGGGAGGATGGATAATGTTTGCCAGGCTTGTGCCCCCTTCCCTCTCTCCCTGGTCCCCACTTAAGGCTGCCAGGCTGAGGAGAGAGTAGCATTGAATTCATAAAAGCTTGAACAAGAAATCTTGAACCTTTCTCTGAAGTGGGCATGTATTGCACACAGAAATTTGGGACCTCAATCACACAACAAAGAACAACCAAAAATATTCACTGAAGCTAAAATACAGCCCAGTAGAGCACACACAGCTTAGTCTAACTTAAAATAGAATGTAATAAAGCAAGAGAAAGCCTTATGTAATCCTGAGGGTAAAGTGTTTACATATAGCCAAGTATTCAGAATGTCCTTCTTGGGGAATCAGGAGGTGGTTTTATAGAATTCATACAGGTTAAAGCTAGAAGGGACCTTCCAAGATCATCAGGTCCAGCCCCCTGCCCAAGAAGCAAAGGAGATGTGCTCTAGGTGAGGCTTGACCTCACAACCTTGACATAACTCTGCTGCATTTGGGGCTGCAATTACAACCAGCTATGCAACTGGAGCTCATGTGTGGGTTTTAGGTGTTGGTGTGGAGATCCCACAGGCTGCATCTCTACTTGGGTTTTTTACAGGTGCACTTGCACCCCCTTCCCCCCCTTGGGTGCCTTGATGTTGTTAGTATGCTCATCACATATAGCACCCTTGGCAGGACTCTCATTTATTCGGTGTCTTTTGTCTCTTAGGTATTCCAGTTTCCCACCTTTAACAGGTTCTGCTTTATAGTGTAAATGTAGTTCTCTGCTTTCTTTGGCCACACCAGCCCAAGCAGTTCCTCTCCTGTTCTCTTCACTCCATTTCCAGCACATATATTTGATGATTGTGGCAGGACTTTGCCCATAGGCGGAGGGAGAAAAAAAATTGGGGTGGGGGCTGAGTGCGTGTGTGCATGCATACACATACCCACCCTGCCTCAGGAAGAGTCCAGTGGCTCCTCCAGAGCCACGGCGCTGTGGGTGGGCTGCAGCTGCACTCTGCCTGTTCCCTGCCTCCATGACTCACTGCAGCTTTTAAAAGTGGCGTGGCACCATGTGCATCCTGCCACTGAGTGGGCTGGGCAGTGAGGCACATGGCACCACTTTCAAAGGCTACAGCTAGGCGTGGAGGTGGGGAGCAGGCAGAATGCAACTGTAGCCTGCCCTTACCCTGTGCAAAGATTGGGAGCCACAGCCACCCCCCACCCCACCTTGGCTACCCTGTGCCATGGCTCTGGAGAAGCCACCAGGTTTCAATTGTTCCACGACACAGCTGGGGCTGCATTCACCATGAATGGGTCCCCCACTGGGCTGGTTGTGGGACAATCAGAACCCAGTGGCTCGTCCAGGGCTGTGGTGTGGGAGAGCCAGGGGGAGGAGAATGTGTCCCCTTCCCTGGCTCCGCTGCGGTGCACGCAGCAGTGGGAGCTGCCCACCCACACCTTGGATGAGTCACCAGGCTCCCATTGCCCCATGACCTGTGAATGGGGCCCCAGCCAGGCTGGGTCATGGGGCAATCCCCACAGTGCAGCAGGGAGTGGAGCAGGGGTGAATAATTTGCCCCTGCCCCTACTCCACTCCCTCCTGCATTGTGGGGTCTTGATCTGCATCCCCCCAAGACCAGGCAGTCAAAAGAAGCTTACTGGCATGCTGGGCCAGCTGTGATCCAGATGTATTCCTTCCCCCTGCTCCTGCAGCTGGGCTGCCCTGGCATTTTGGGTGTGGGGGGAGGGGGGCTGAACCCTGTTAGCCCTTCCACCCTTTCTGCTGCCTATGCCTTTCTCAACACTTCTCAACTCTGTCTGGTCCTACAGTGTTTGGCCCTGTGCTCACAGGTGGCAGGGGATCAGTCCCTCCAACCCCAGCTCCCCAGTCTCTTCCCCCTCCCCCATAGCCTGGGGGAGTTGAGGGGAATTACACCCTTTCCCTCTTCCCTTATCAACTGCTTGCCTGCCTCAGTCTCTGCCAGAGGTGGGAGGGGGTGGAGTCTGCTGGTCTCCTGTGGTTTTATAATATAAATGTAGTTCTCTGCTTTCTTTGGTCATACCAGCCCAAGCAGTCCCTCTCAGACTGTTGCCTGCCTGTGCCCTGCACCCTGCTCAAGCAGCACACTGAGCAGGGTAAGTTCGGATTAAAGCCTCTCCAAGACCCCAGACTCCAACCAGGGTTTGTTTGGGGGGGGGGGGGGGGCAGTCCCTTTAAGGCTGTTGCCCCCCAAGCCCTGTCTCATGGCCCTGTTTCCTCTGCCCAGCAGGGAAAAGTCTGGCAGGAGCTGCTCTCCCCTTGCAGGCAGATCCAGCTGCAGTCCCCAGCCAGGTTTCCTCACCCCCTTATCAGCCAGCCCTCACTGCTCTGGCTAGGGAGTGGAGCAGCAGGGAAAACCCTGCTCTCTGGAGCAGACAGCCCAGCCCAGCCCAGGGCTGCAAAGCATGCTGTGATGCTGGGGGACTGATTTAACTTGAACCAGGAAGGGGTTTGGGACAGAAGTTTCATAAACTGGTTTGTATTCAACCAGGCGTGGCTGGTAAATTCAGACTAGTGAGATGGTGGAGCACCCCACAGGAGCGGCAGTGGGGTTTGCAGCCAACTGGTGGGGGGTGAGGGGGAGGTTGCAGCCAGCTGGGAATGGGGGGGTGGGTTGCAGACTCCCCCCAGCTGCAAACTCCCCCCTCTCCCCCCAATCCCTTGACCAGCTGCAAACTGCACACCCCGGCTCCCATGGGATGCTCCACTGCCCCACCAGTCTGAGTTCACCAGCCATGCTTGATTCAACCAGGTTTATCCTAAACCAGTTTCAGCCACTTTGAAACTGGTTTATGTGCACTGAACTTCTGTTACAGGTTTAAACCAGTTTCTGATCACTTAAACTGGTTTATGTGCAACTTCTGTCCCTAGAGTCCAAGTTTGAAAAAAATGTACAGACCAATTAATTCTGAATCAAGGTTTTGACTCTTCCCTTACTTATCATCATGTATTTTGTCATATGTTATATGAAGAATAGTATTGCTTGCAAATAAGAAACAGTCATTTCTACAAGGATAGAAATGTCTCTGAAATGAGAACAGACCTTCCTGTGACCCATGTTCCACAATTGGTTTTGTTCAGTTATGTTCCATATGGAGATGGATTTTAAAAGGAGTAGGTGAAACATTAAGGGACTGTCCATAAAGCACCTATTGTCATTGCATGGGTGCAGCATGAGGACAGGGTCATACCAGAGATATTACACAGCACAATATTCTATCTTGCAGAGCAAATAAAGCAGGGAAAGGGCTTTTGCAACAAATGTTTTCTGTTGTTCTCTAAATGTTGTAATTTGGATCACATGAAACTGATTTATGATTTTCTCTGCTTCTATGAATCACATAAAATTAGGGCTGAAAGGCACCTCAGGAGGTCATCTATTTCAACCCTCTGCTCAAAGCAGGACCATCTGAACTACATAAACCCAGTTGAGGCTTTTCTATCTGAGGCTTAAAAACCTCCAAGGATGGAGAGTCCACAACCTCTCTGGGGAACCTGTTCCAGTGTTTTACTACCCTCCTAGTATGAAAATTCTTCCTAACATCCAACCTCACCTTCCCATGCTGCAACTTGAGACCATTGCTCCTTGTTCTGCCATCTGCCACCACTGAGAACAGTCCAGCTCCATCCTCCTTTGAACCCCTGTTCAAGTAGTTGAAGGCTACTATTAAATCACCTCTCAGTCTTCTCTTCTCCAGGCTAAATAAAGCCCAGTTCCTTCAGTCTCTCCTCAGAACTCATATGCAGTCAGCCTTAGAGAAAATGGTGCCTTGGGCTAACTTGTGTTTTGGCACTCTCTGTTGCCCCCCCTCAGCACCACCCCAAGTCACCAGTGCTCTGTGTGTGGGGTGTCTACATGAGGTGTGTGCGAGAGGGGATGAGGCGGCAGGGATGTGTGTGGGGGGGATGAGGTTTGTGGGTGTGGGGAGTGTATGCCTGAGTGTCACATGTGCCCCAGAAGCTATGGGTGGCAGGGAACCCCATGGGCCACCATGGAGCTGCGCGTATCAGCTCACCCAAGATGCTAGGTTGGTGCCAGGCTGTAGGGCTGAGGAGTGGCAGAGGCTTGGCATGGGGTAGCAGGAAAGACAGGGCCACCCACACCGGAAGCTCAGCTGTAGCAGCAGGGCTCTGCTGCTCAGACACCCATGCCCTTGCGCTCACCCTTGGCAGTGACAGTGGTGGTTCAGAGGGGCACAGTGGCTCAACCTCCAGCCCCAGGAGGTCAGTGATGGCCAAGCCCTTGGCGTGCAAGCTGGGGCCTCCCAGTCATGCTGCCTTCTCACTGGGCACTGCCATCTTGGCCTGGCCCTTGGTGCCTTCCTCGCTGCCTATAATAGGAATCTATATGAACCCTCAATATATATCACAGGCACCAACAAGGGGAACATCAACTGACCAACGGTCAGCGTCGAAATGGTAAAAGAACACTTGGAGGGACTGGATGTGTTCAAATCACTGGGACTGGAAGGACTCCACCCACAGGTAATGAAGGAATTAGTGAGTGTCATAGCTGAACCACTAGCAAGGATATATGAGCGCTCATGGTGCTCGGGTCAGGTCCCAGAGGATTGGAAGAGGGCCAATGTGATCCCAATCTTTAAGAAGGGGAGGAAGGAGGATCTGGGGAACTATAGATCAGTCAGCCGTACCTCTATCCCAGGGAAAACCCTTGAAAAAATTATCAAGGGAAACATTTGTGGGAGCCCGCTGACTAATGTGATGTGGAGGGTAACCAACATGAGTTTATAGCAGGCAGGTCCTGCCTGACTAACCTAGTTTCTTTTTACGACAAGGCCACCAATTGTTTAGATGCAGGAGTCGAGGTGGATGTTATATATCTGGACTTCAAGAAGGCCTATGACATGGTATTCCATACCATCCTTATAAATAAACTGAGGAGATTTGCCTTGGATGATTATACAGTAGACTGGGTAGCAAACAGGCTCAGGGGTTGCACTCAGATGGTGGTGGTAGATGGGTCAGTGTCAACTGGGAAAGAGATGTGCAGTGGAGTCCCTCAGGGCTCAGATCTGGGGCTGGTGCTGTTCAACATCTTCATCAGTGATCTGGACGACGGGGTGAGAAGCACCTTGTCTAAATTCATGGATGACACAAAAATATGGGGTGAAGCTAACACTGTGAAGAGGAGGAACCAGATCAAGGCTGACCTTAACAGGCTGGGGAAGTGAGCAGAGAGCAACAGGATGCAATTCAATAAGGACAAGTGCAAGGTGCTACATCAAGGGAGAAAAAACTGCCATCATACCTATAGGCTAGGGGATGACCTTCTCAGTAACCTTGAGGCAGAAAGAGATCTTGGAGACACTGTTGACTCCAGGATGAACATGAGTCGTCAATGTGATGAAGTGGTCAGCAAAGCCAATCGCACCTTGTCGTGCAACCATAGGTACTTCACAAACATGTCTATGGAGGTGATTCTCCCTCTCTACGCGGCACTGATCAGGCCACAGCTGGAGTACTGTGTCCAGTTCTGGACGCCGCAGTTCAAGTGGGATGTGAACAACCTGGAGCGGGTCCAAAGAAGAGCCACTCATCTGATCGGAGGCCTGCAGGGAAGGCCCTACGAGGAAAGGCTAAGGGACCTTAACCTCTTCAACCTCTCCAAGAGAAGGCTGAGAGGGGACCTTGTGGCAGCGTACAAATTCATAAGGGGAGAGCAGTATAAAGCAGGTGATGATCTGTTCACCACAGCACCCCCTGGAACAACTAGTAACAATGGCTATAAGCTGTTGGAGAGTAGATTTAGACTGGACACTAGGAAAAAGTTCTTCACGGTCAGGGTTACCAGGATCTGGAATGGACTTCCAAGTGGTAGTGCTTGCCCCATCCTTGAGGGTCTTCATGAAGAGACTGGACAGGTACCTGGCTGGGATCACATGATCCCAGGTTTGGTGACCCTTTTCCTGCCTGTCATGGGCAGGGGGTTGGATTAGAAGGCCCACTGAGGTCCCTTCTGACCCTAGAATCTATGAATCTATGGATCATGCTCCCTGGCAGCACCCACCACTGCTGCTGCCTGGGAACTTTTTATCCTACTGCCCCAGCCGGCTAGCTCCAATCATGTCTGAGAATGGCCAGGGCCCATTGGGATTAGTTGCCACCAAAGTCTCCTGATGGCTTCTGCCTGGCATGTGTGGTGTATATGTATGGTGCCTGCCCAGCCATGGCACCCTGGGCAGTAATCGCCCATGCCTCCCACCCCTAAGGCCAGCTCTGGTCATGTGCCCCAGCCCACTAACCATTTTCATTGTCCTCTGCTGGACTCTCTCCAATTTGTCCACATCCTTTCTGTAGTGGGAGGCCCAAAACTGGACACAGTACTCCAGATGTGGCCTCACCAGTGCCTAATGGAAGGGAAGAATCACTTCCCTTGATCTGCTGGCAATGCTCTGACTGATGCAGCCCATTAGGCAGTTAGCCCTTTTTGCAGCAAGGGCACACTGTTGGCTGTTTGGTATTCAGCTCATTGTCTACTGTAACCCCCAGATTAACCTCAGTTGTTCCTCAGCACAATTTTGAATTGGAATGATTCAGTCTGTGCACAGATGATGAAATGTTAATAAATCAGGAATGTATATTACTGAGCTATTTTCTGTGAGATTAACTGATTATCTTTCTATCATTACTAGCTATATGCAAAAAAAGCTGATATCAGATAAACACTTACAGGAATGAAAGCTGTAAAGATAAGCAGCATAATACTAATATGTGCTAATCTACATGCTAAATCTGAATGTGTGGCCTTTTTCACAAGTAAGGCCAATGTTTTCAAACTGAGTACCTAATGTTATGTATTATTAATTCCTTATTAGTCAGCTATTTAAGTGCCTAACTTTAGGCCAAGACATTTCCAGAAGGCTGAGCTGGCAAAGTCTGAGTTATACTTTCCTGTATTTAGTACATTCTGTCCCTTCTCTCCAGCCATCTTGTCTCCCGATTGCTTACAAAACATGGGCTGCATAATAGAAACTGACTTATTAGCTGCTTTCCTACTTACCATGTGTGAAAATATTCTAATATCAGCAAAATTAGAGGGCAACTTGTAAGGGCATTCAGCAGTGTCAGTAATCTCTGTATCAGCTACTTGGGGTAGAGAGTTAAGAGAACAAATTGGGCAGGAAACTCTCCACATTAATCTTTTGTGGATCTAACACTGTTTTCCTATCCACCTACATGTGCCAAGCTAACTCGGGATTGGATGACCTTATAAATAGCTGTCATAAATAGTAGTAAAAAGCTGCTCCAACTTCTGCTGCCTAGGATACCAAGGTCAGGGTTTGGGTTTGTTTGCTGGATGATTTTTTGTTCTGTTCTTTTACACTAGTTTCGGTGCTTTTGCAGGAGGAATAAAAATCTGATCGCAATCTATCTTAGTCCAGGTCAGCAACCTTCCTGCTTATCCAGTCCAGGAATTTCCCTAGGAGTGTCTTCCAATGTTGCTGAATTTCTGGTGATTTAAATGCTGATAAATGACCACTCAAAATCAATTATGAACATGAAACAGCTGTTACTTGCAATATTATGCCAAATCAGTCTCTACTTTTGAAAGCAGAAGGGCAAGTAGAATAAACCATTGTACCACTTAAGGCTTTTGAGAGAGAAAATGTCTACTCATCTTCTGAAAGATTAGACAGTAAACATGATTGTTTGTGACATCCTGCTCTGGTTTTATTCATCAGTTTGCATTCAGTAGCTCCATGTTGCAGTTTCAGGTTCACATACTTAAATACAAAAAATACATTTAGATTTAATAATCTTTTAAATGGGGTTTGCAGCCCCCACCTGCCATTTTATGTTTTATTGCAGGATTGAGTCAGTGCAGGATACAGATAGATGAACTGAGCTCTTCCTGCTAGTAAGAAATGTTCCCTGTTTTGATGCTGGAAATGTTTTATTTCATGTGTAGCAGCATCTCATGGCATCATTACCAAGGAGTATGTAGCACAACCAGCCAACAGGACTTTGCCCTGTCAGTACAAAACAAGCACAAAGAGAGAGAATGTAAAAAATACCACCTATGTTAGAGAAGTCTTATTTGGAAGTGCTTATATCCATGAAACGCTGGTAAAAAAAAGATTTGATAAAGATGCAAACCAATGGAGAACCAGCTCGTTAATGTTATATATTTCACAAGCTCTTTAAAATTGTCTCCAATTCTGTGCTCAGTTAAAAAATATTTTAGTGTATATTCCTAACTTCCTAAATCTGTCTCATTTGCCCATAAGTACAAGTTCTGAGCAGGTGACTAGTGATTTCTACAGATTGTGATTGCATTGACACAAAAGGTTGAATTCAGAATCCATTTACACCACTGATAATCAAGAGTAATTCCAGTTAAAGTAATGAGAACCCCTATGTGAGAACAGGGTGAGTCGCAACATTGTTCACTGTTTATTAGATTTACTAATCCATCATAATTTTCTACATTTACCACTTTGCTTTCCATAGTAAAATAACTCCTCATTTCTGTAGAATGTCCTCTTTTGTGTACATACACCATATTCATTTTTCCACTCAAAAAGTTTACATCTTTACATGGTGAACATCAGCGTGTAATCTTGTCAGACTGTTTTCTCCAAAATAGGATGTATTTTCACCAGCACATTCAATATATTTTAAAGTAAAAATTAGAAAGAACATATAAAAAGTGGAAGTAATGGTTCTACTGAAATTCAAGGGGGAAAGGAAGGAGATCTTAACCCATTTTTTTGCTGGAGGCTAACAAGTAAAAAAAAAAAATTGTGCGAATGGTAGCCCTTACTGTGATTGGCCTAATGACATCCACAAAATGTAACCAGGCTCACACTTACAGTGCAGCTCCCATTGGAAACAAGGATGCCAAGTCTTTTTTTTTTCATTGCACTGGTTGAAATCTGGTGTAACTCTGAGTATGATGAACTTCTTCCTGATTAACACGTCTGAATAAAATCATGATCAAGCCTAAATTGATCATCCTCTTAAGATCATCCTTTCCATTCTTCAATAAGCCAGCAGTCATTCATTTTGATGAAAGGCATCAGAGACTAGCCCCAGGTCCATTAAAAAAATACCCAAACAACCTTAAATTCTATTCTAGCAATGCTAAAATAGCAAACCATGTGATGAAGGAGATAGCAATTTTCAGTAAAGAACAAATTTTGGTTCCAATCAGCTTGTTAGTGTGCATGGGTAATGCAACGCTAAAAAAATGAGAAATATTTTTGCAATGCATTTTTTTTTCTAAATTATTGAGTCATGAAACAAATTTGAAGTAGGAAGCCAACTGATATAATTTATGTTTGGGGTGTGAAGTTTCCACTCTTTTCTAATTGGTTAGTACCAAATGCTAACTTTTGGCTACCCTAGAGTGGGTTACAGACCCAAACATCGAATCAACTCTCTTGCTACTTCTTGCAGAGCACAGTCTGCTTCCAGCAGTAGCTAGATATTCCAAAGCATGGGAAACAATGTGACTGACCATAGGCCATAGGCTCTTCATACCCTTAAAGCAATGTATCAGAGACTTATGTTTGGCAAGATATTCACTTGATCTTTTCATAAATTTCACAAAGGTAGGGCCTCCTATTATGCAGATTCTGCCACACTGACCCTCTGCTGGTGGGACCGAAGGAACTAGTTTACCGTCTATTGTGGTTCAACCCTACTAGCCCAGATCCCTAACCTTTCCCATTTGACCTCCTACTGAAGCAGCACTTCTCTTTCTGCTATTTCATGACTGAAAAATACTCCTTAACTATTTTATAATCCTGGCACTTCTCTCTGTCCTAGCTCCAATTGTCTTTACCCCCTCTGGAGTGCCAGTTCCTTCCAGTTTGGAGACAAGTCTGTTTTCAGATGGCTGAAATAGTATTCCTTCCCCTCAGACCATCTCCCTCATGCCAAATCCATCCATCCACATACTCCAATAGGCTTATCAAGTCTTATAGATCTTAAAATTTGCACACTGAGAGCTTTGAAATAGGAAGTATCAAGCCTGTTGTTATCAGACTCTATCTGTTGTCATTATTTGACCTTCCAGAACAGATTCTTCTGGATGACCTGCTGCAACACCTCTCTTATCTTCATGTTTGCCTTCATCATTGGATTTCAGGCATATTAGAATATCAACTTAAGTGGTATTTGGGAGCTTATGGACAATGCCTTAATAACCTAGGAGGTGGAATGAACCATAGAAGCACCTGAAGGAGTTGAAAAGAAGGTAGGAAATCAGCAGTTATCCTTGGGGAATTAAGAAAACCTTACAGGGCGAGAGTTGATCACTCTCCCATAGTCTCCCTGCCATCTTCCTCTTCAGCCTCCCAAAGGCATGTTGCATAAAAAGAACCACTTACTAAGTGAGGGAGGAGAAGACTTCATAAATAGAGAAGACTTCGTGGAAATTGTAAAAGTGGATGGGCAGTAGCAACCATGATATGATTGAATTCAGGATCCTGAAGAATAGAAGGATGGAGATCAGCAGAGTAAGGACCCTAGACTTCAGAAAAACAGACTTTGAGTTGATCAGGGAACTGATGGGTAGGATCACCAGGGAGGCCAGTCAGAGAGGAAAAGATGTCCAGGATATCTGGTTGTATTTTAAAGAAACCTTCCTGAGAGTGCAGGAACGAAATATCCTGACGTGCAGGAAGAGTAGCAAGTATGGCAGAAGACCAGCTTGGCTTAGTAGGGAACTCTTTAATGAGCTAAAACACAATAAGGAAGCTTACAAAAGTGGAAACTTGGACAAATGATTAGGAAGGAGTATAAGAGCATTGCTCAGGCATGCAGGGATGAGATCAGGAAGGCCAAAGTGCAGAGTTGAGCTAGCAAGGAGCATGAAGGGTAACAAGAAGGGTTCTTACAAGTATATCAGCAGCAAGAGGAAGATCAAGGAAAGTGTGGGTTTCTTACTGAATGAGAGAGTCAACCTAGTGACAGATGGTGTGGACAAGGCTGAAGTGTTTATTGACTTTCTTACCTCAGTCTTCACAGGAAGGATCAGCTCTCAGACTACTGCACCGGGCAGCACAATTTGGGAAGAAGGTGAGCAGCCAACAGTGGTGAAAGAACAGGTTAGAGACTATTTAGAAAAGCTGGACATGGCTGTCCATGGGGTCCATGGATGTGATGCACTGGGAAGAGTGTTGAGGGAATTAGCTGATGTGATTGCAGAGCTGCTGGTCATTATCTTTTAAAACTTGCGGCAATTGAGAGAGGTCCTGGATGATTGGAGAAGGGAAAATATAGCGCCCATCTTTAAGAAAAGGAAGAAAGAGGATTCAGGGAACTACAGACCTCAGTCCCTGGAAAAATCATAGAGCAGGTCCTCAAGGAATACATTTCTAAGCACTTGGAGGAAAAGAAGATAATTAGGAGCAGTCAGCATGGATTCACCAAGGGCAAGTCATACTTGACCAACCCAATTGCCTTCAATGAGATAACTGGGCTCTGTGGATGCAGGAAGAGCAGTGGATGTGATATATCTTGACTTTAGCAAGACTTTTGATATGGTCTCCCACATTCTTTCAAGTAAGCTAAGGAAGTGAGGGTTAGATGAATGGACCATAAGGTGGATAGAAAACTGGCTGGATCATTGTGCTCAGAGGGTAGTAATCAATGGCTTGATGTCTAGTTGGCAGCTGGTATCAAGTGGAGTGTCCCAGGCCTTGGTCCAGGACTGGTTTGGTACCATATCTTCATCAATGACCTGGAAGGTGGGATGGAGTGCACCACAGCAAGTCTGCAGATAACACCAAGCTGGTGGGAGGGAGCAGGGAGTAGTGGATAGGCTGGTGGGTTGGGCTAGGACTCAGAGACACCTTAAAAAATTAGAAGACTAGACTGAAAGCAATCTCATTAAGTTCAGTAAGGACAAGTACAAAGTCCTGCACTTAGGACACAACAATCGCCTGCACCAGCATAAGCTGCTCTGCAGAAATGGACTTTGGGGTTACAGTTGGACAATGAGCCAACAGTGTGCCTTTGTTGCAAAGTAAGCTAATGGCATACAAGGCTGCATTAGTAGGAGTGTTGCCAGCAGATCAAGAAAAGTGATTCTTCCCTTCTGTTTGGCACTGGTGGGGCCACATCTAGGGCTACTGCTGTGTTCAGTTTTCAGCCCACCTCTCCCCCACAACACAGAAAGGATGTAGACAAATTGGAGAGTTCAGTGGAAGTCAACAAAAATGGCTCAGGGGCTGGGGCACATGACTTCTGAGAAGAGGCTGAGGGAACTGGGGTTATTTAGTCTGGAGAAGAGGACCAAACTGACTAGCACCACAAATGAAAGGGACCTGGGGGTAACAACAGACCACAGTATGAATATGAGCTGGCAGTGCGATGCTGTAGCCAGTAGGGCAAATCAATCAGTGTATCTCCAGCAAACCAAGGAGGTGATTCTTCCACTCTACTCAGCACTGGTGAGACCGCAGCTAGAGTACTCCGTCCCGTTCTGGGCACCACGCTTTAACAAGGACATGGACAAGCTTGAGGAAATCCACAGAAGAGCTACCCTTATGATCAGAGACTTAAAAAGCAAGCCATATGGGGAAAGACTGAGGGACCTGGGACTCTTCAGCCTGAGGAAAAGAAGGCTGAGAGGGGACCTGGTAGCAGTTTACCACAACACTAGGGGAGAACATCAAGGGCTCGGTAAGCAACTGTTC
This sequence comes from Alligator sinensis, assembly GCF_000455745.1. NCBI lineage: Eukaryota > Metazoa > Chordata > Crocodylia > Alligatoridae > Alligator > Alligator sinensis. The sequence goes on along the minus strand of NW_005842243.1, from coordinate 1,296,445 downwards.
ACCAGGGCACCCAAGGGGAAAACCAGGACTAATGGCCACAAACTCCTGAAAGATCGATTCAGGCTCAACGTTAGGAAAAACTTCTTCATGGTCAAGGTGTTCAGACTGTGGAATAAGCTCCCTCCAGAGCTGGTGCAATCGCCTACCCTGGAAATCTGCAGGAGGAGACTGGACAGTCACCTAGCTGGGATCACCTAAGCCCAGTTATCTTTCCTGCTTGGTGCAGGGGGCTGGACCTGATGATCTTCCAAGGTCCCTTCTGGCCTTACGATCTATGAATCTATGAATCTATGAAGACTGAGGGGGGATTTAATAGCAGCCTTCAACTACCTGATGGGTGGTTCAAAAGAGGATGGAGCTAGACTGTTTTCACTGGTGGCAGATGACAGAACAAGGAGCAATGGTCTCAAGTTGCAGCAAGGGAAGTTTAGGTTAGATATTAGGAAAAACTGTCTCATGAGGAGGGGAGTAAAACACTGGAACAGGTTACCCAGAGATGTTAGAGAATTTCTATCCCTGAAGGTTTTAAGACCCATCTAAATAAAGCCTTGACTGGGAGGATATAGCTGGGGGAAGGTCCTGCTTTGAGCAGGGGGTTGAACTATGTGACCTCCTGAGGCCCCATCCAACCTTCCTTTCTATGATTCCACAATTCTAAGATTGTATTCAAAGTATGTGGATAAAGTTCAGATACAGCCATTACTTTCTGAATGAAGCTATACCCTTCCCTAGCACTTGATTATGATGATAGCTTCCTCTGTTAGCACACAAATGCCTATCCATAGGTATATATTCTCCAGCTGTAATTTTTAAGTGTTAAAGACAGTTACATCCCCTAAGTTTTTCAGTCCACTGTTTTGAGTTTTGAGCAACCGACTGTTGTTAACCAAAGGCCAACTCTGATTGAATAGACTAGCATAAAACCAATGGACATCACACTGGCACATTTTTATTTGTCCTTTGTTTTGCAATGATATGCATTCTCAGCTGGGTGGGACTTCTTGTGCTCTTTCTATTTACTAGAGGTAAATGATGCAATCAGATCTTTTCCCTACTGTTCTCAGTAGAAAGCACCTTGGAAGTCCTGGGTATGCTGGGGAAGGAATGCCCCAATATATTATAAATGCTAGGGAATAGATCAAAGTTCTGGAGAAAACACAAGATCCAGCTCTATCACAGAGTTTGTGGAACATGGATCTTCTTCCACATACCTGGGTTAAAATCAGGACCAAAAGTTGGTCTAGTGAGATCAAATCAAGATTTGTAAATAGCAAAATCTTCAAACAATCTAACCCACCTATTGTGTGGCTTAGCACTTGTCAAGTACTACCCTATTCTACAGGATACTAGTGTGTCATAATTTGTTTTAGGGCAAAGGAGTGGAAATGTTAAAAAAAAAATACATTGAGTAGCATTAAAAAATAATCTGATTTCAAAACAGCCTTAGTCAATATTGCTTTGTCAACTTTGTAAGGGTTCTTGTTACCTATGGGATATTAAACCATATGTTTCCCTCTGACAAGCCCAGGTCAGCTAAGGAAATCAAAGAGGAATTCAATAAGCTAAATTTTGGGAGGAAATGTCATGGCCATAAAAAAGAATTCACAGGAATACATTTCCTGCAAGGAACTTAGGCTGAGCTATAGGAAGAGACATTATTTATTAAGTGAACAGAAGGAGCAGTCAAAATGAGGCTGAAATGTAAAACCACAATACCCTTTTATCTGCAGTATTGACGCAGAACTTTCTATAGTAAACTGAAGGATTTAACAACTGTTTTATGCTAAATAAGAAAAAAACCTCACATTTTCTGATGAAAGGAAAATTTTCTTTAAAAAGTGAAAAAATTCATTTCATTTTTGGTATTCAAACAGAATAATATAAAGTGTTCACTATAATTCAATATTTTAATATAATGTAAGAGAATAAATAATAAAGTCAAAATTATTTTTTTTTTTAAGTTTGGCATTATCAGAATGACATTTGACATGGATGGAACAAAACAAGTCAAAATTGTCTCAGCTTTCACCAATTGAAAATGTGGCTGAAATCATCACATTCCGACTAAGGGCAGAATCCCATTTCACTTTATGTGCCTAAATGGCAGTGCTAAGTGCCATTTTTGGCCATGTGTGAAAAGTTTGATTTTATCAGAGGGTGAAATCAAATCGCCCTACACACCTGTGCACATACGTGCCAGCAGCAAAATGGAGAAGGAACAGGGAGGAAGACAAAGGATTGCCTGTTTTAGGTGAATAGCCTAGTCATGAGACCACTTGTCCAGGAAGCAAGAGACCCACAGTCTAGGCCCCGCTCTCCCAGAAGGGGTTTAAGCCTACATCTTCTGCTTCCCAGCACAGTGTTTTATTAACCAGACCACAGGTTAGGCATTACCCTGTCTTTTCAGCCATCCCCTTAAAGCTGAACCCGAGGCTCCTGCTCCCATGGTGACTGCCCTAACCAGTAGGGTACTAGGTAAAAACATAGCAGGATGCCCCTCCTCTTCCTCTGCCACCTAAAAGCCACTAGTCATGGAGTTTTGTGCAGGTACAGTTTGAGGATTACCAAAATTATGTGCATGCCTGGATGAGTGTATAGCACCATATACCTGCCTGGCCAAAACACAACCCTACTGTTCATGTTTGTACGTTCAGAGGGTGGGACACTAGAGAGCTCAACAAGCCGGCTCTACAGAACCCATATTTATAGAACAGATAGCTTCTCGCTTTAGCTAAACTGAAATTAGTGTTTCAGTGTGATTCCTAGTAGATAAGTTGTTACCTGTGACACAGATCCACTATTATATTTGTAACCTTGTCAGAGAGTCTCTTTGAAGAGGCTGGGTGTCTGGGCATTGAAAGGGAGGTGGTTTCTAAGTCAGAGAGGTGGTTCATACAGAACAGAAGATCCATTGCTAGAATGGTATTCTGCAGATGGCAAGTGGAATTAATGGATTTAGGATAATTTAAGCCAGTTTACAGTCTTCTCCATATCTCTAGAGCTGTCAGCTTAGCACCTCTACCTGGCACTAAATTTGCTACAATAGACAACTGAAATCAGAATGCACATCATTATATATAAGATGGCCCTTTAGGGCTCTGTGGCAGGATGGCATTTGTCAGTCATCAGCAGAAACTCTGTCAGTGCTTAAAATCCCGAGTGACTGGCACTTTGGGAAAAACAAAACAAAAACATTGTCCAAGGCTTGGATGACGGAGTGCTCTGGCTATGCCATGGCCTTGGTATCTCATGTAGATAACCTAAACTTGTGCTTCTGCAAAATGGGACTAATGCTACTCACCTCTGTAAAAAGGACTTCAAGATCTTCAGATGAAAAATACTATTGGAATGAAAATTGTTATTAAGTTGATACAAGATGTTTGTTGCAACTTCTCAGCTAGCTGAACTGTGTCTTAGGTTAAAAACCTTTTAAAATTACTCTTTTTTATGACTACGAGGAAACTGAAGACAGTGTCTTCTGGTAGTCAGTTTACAGTGTAACCCCATTGGAATGGTCTAATAATTGCTTATATTGCTGCCTAACTTTGCGATCCAGCCAGTGACAGAATTAAGGTTATGTTAGGGTAGAACAGAAGAAAATGCTCTAATGGTTTTTCAGCCTTGACCGGACATCATGGGATTAGGAAATTTGGTTTATACGGCACAACACAACAGTTCAAACTTCTCTGATCTCTGTGGTGAACTGGTATATAGCAACACTATGTCTTTTTTCCACTGAATCATTTCTGTCACAGGGTAACGTGTTTGGCTTCTTTGCTCTTCCATTATATCCCATTGTATTTTGTGATCAGAACTGGAAACATTTACCTACTCCCTCCACTAGCTGAGAATTAGATCAGTTTTAGCTAACCTTGTTATTCAGTAAAATATGACTAACTAGAGGACAATAAAAGTCTGATCCATTCTTAGTCTTCCTAGATGGGAATTACAGTGAAGCATCAGCAGAGTTTGTACTTCCTTGCTTTGGCTTACAATTTACTGCTTTCCTTCAATGGTTACAATTAATAGAATGAAAACTGACAGTTTCTGTGACTTTAAATAGCAAACTTGATAGTTGCCTTTATATATCAGTGTCTCTTTCTGTATGCAAGGAAATCCTTAAGTGTGTAGAGCTACAAGTTTCCCTCTATTTATGCAGTAGATGCATTCCCAGGGAATGGCGCATAAATTGAATTCACATAAAGCGAACCCACTTTACAATGAAACACATAGGAATGCATTCCCAGGGTAGTGAGAGAGGGAGGGAGCGAGGCTGGGGCTAGGGAAGGGGTGGGGAGAGGGGTGTGGCGTAGCCCAGTGGCTGCAAGCAGGTGGCGTCTACCATTCCCAGGGCAGAAGCAGTGGCAGCACCGGGCTCTTCATGGTGCTTGGGGTGGGTGGCAGTCCCACTCACCCCACTTCTCACCACTCTCCCCAATTCAGGGCCAGGCCCCACTCACCCACCCCTGAAGAGCCTGATGCCATTG
>NW_005842243.1:1273328-1291804 GCF_000455745.1 Alligator sinensis | reverse complement strand
GCAGCCACCTGCAGCCGGATGAGAGCAGGCTCAGGCTGGTGGCCTCTGCAGACTTGGGCTGGTGGTGGCACCAGGCTCTTCCCAGTGCTTGGGGTGGCCACAGAAATGGGAGAGGGGCTGCTGCCACCCCAAAATTCGCTGTAGTTCCCCGTGACCTGACCTCCCAGTACTGCTGCTGAGCATCGGGAAGAGCCTGGTGCCACCACTGGCTTGAGCCTGCAGTGGCCACTGGCCCCACCCTGTTCTCATTTGGTTGCCTATCCATGCTGCAGCCCTGGGAGTGGCAGACGCTGCCTGCTTGTAGCTGCACCATGCCAGGGTGTTTGGGGCACAGCGCCTCAGGGGAAGTGGAGCCCTGGGAGATTTGATGCATGTAGCCCAGTGGCTGCAAGCAGGGCAGGCAGCAGCCTGCAGCCGGAAGAGAGCAGGCTGGGGCCGGTGGTGGCACCAGGCTCTTCAGGGGTGGGTGAGTGGGGCCTGGCCCCAAGGCCCTTTCCACTCTCCTCACCCCTCCCCTCACCCCTTCCCTCTGCTCACAGACCTTTCCCCTCCCCTCACAAACTTACCTGCTTGGGGAAGGGCAGAGTGTACCTATGCAGATTGCGTAAGACTGTCCTATGCTGATCGCATATATGCGAATTTACCTCGCATATAATGAATTTCAGGTACAAAACGGTCATTGCATAAGACTGAATTCACATAAAACAAACCTGCATTAATTAAGGGAAACCTGTGTTCTTGTTTAATATACAGACCAAACTTAATTAGGAGACTGAACAATCTGACCATAAAAAATATTCCATAAAAGAATAAACAAAAAAGCATTTGTAAAACTCCCCTTGTCTCCAGTTGGACTGGTGATAGAAATTTATCTTTCTTTCTTGGGAAGAAATCCTTATGGGAAAGTCCTACAGAACGAATAGAGAAAAAGATAACGAAGTGTCTATAGAAATGGTAATATGGCTTTATAGAATATACTCCCCAAACCTATGGAACCTAATAGCATATGCTCTATGTCTCATTATTATTTTAACCCTCCTATGAAAGTCTTCTCCAGGAATATCATTCTCTATTACATTTTATAAGAAGATTTAAAAATGATGGGAATTTTTTTTCTATGACAATTGCATAGTTTTTTGCTAGCCTCTCTGTGGCTCAGTTTCATCATCTGTAAGGTGGGGATAATGCTTCATAAAGCATTTTGTGAGCTGTGATGAAAAGAGCTATAGAAAAACTAGATAATATTATTGGTTTTGTTTTTGCTCTTTTTAACCTGACCAGGTAACTTATTTGGGAGTATTGTAGGTTGTTTCCATCAGGGGGAGAAATGTAGTCAGGCATTTCTTTGAATTCCTATTTATTTACAAGGAATGTATGGAGCTTTGTTTCCCTGAATGTAGCATGACTTCAAAAATCGCCATGCAACATCTCTGTATACAGTTTCAAGACTTTTCCTGTTAGTATGCAAACCTTCTTTCTTTATCTTGGGGTCAATCTCCCAGTTTTTGCTCAGTCAGTGTTTGGTATTTCCTTGTTACCTTCTCTCTCAGCTTTCTCTGCTTCTTTCACAGACATGCACACCTTCATAAAGCCCAGAGTCAGTGAAACCCCCCTACTCACATGTATCTTATACATGCCTTTGTTTTGAAGGATGACCTGTATCTGTGTTTTGGGTGGAGGCTGGTATTGTTTTGTCCATAAAGTAGCTTACTTCTTTCTTAAAACATCTTAGATGCAGGGCATCAGATATGTCCAACCCATAACATTGTTTTAAGATGATAACTGTATTTATTGTACAAATTTCTACCATACTGCTGCTATAGTATCTGATCACTTAATTGCATATGTCATCTTCTATTAATATACACAGAAGCTATGAAGAAAGTATAATTAATATTTCCACAAAGAAAATGTTCCAATAGTTGTCATTTGAATAAGATAAATTGCTAACTATGAATAAATAATCTGGAGAATATTTTTTTCCCATTTGTGAATCAATCAGAATGTTTTTGCTATTCCTAAGCACTTACTGATTAACTTATGTCAGAAAATTTCAAGCTTGGTGTTGTTAAAACCTTATGCTTCATGAAGAGAGTGCTTCTCCAAGTTGCCTGGTATTGCTCCTCTCCCTATCTGGATGGCTGAAACTTGCTCAAGAGGAGAGTAAGGAAGATTAGGAGCATGAGCCTTACGCTAGCGTGTAAACTGTCAAGACAGAGGTTCTGGAGAGCTATGTTAATTTGCACCAGATGAGGGTCTGTTCCTTATCTTCTGTATTGGCTAGGGACAGAAATTACACACAAACCAGTATAAGTGATTGGAAACTGGTTCAAATCTGTAACACAACGGAAGTTCAGTATATGTAAACCGCTTTCAAAATGGCTGAAACTAGTTTAAGATAAACCTGGGTGGATGTAGGATCAGATATAACTAATTTAGGTTAAATCAGTTTATTGAACTTCTGTGCAAGATCCTCTCCAGATTCAAGTTAACTCACAGTCCCCCAGCATCCCAAGATGCTTTGCACTGCCCTTGCAACCCCTCGGCCCTGGCAGGGTGGATAGGCTAGTCTTGGCTCAAGCTGTCTGCTCTAGCAAGCAGGGAGGCATACTCTAGCTCCCCCTAGCTTCTGTCCTGGGCCACTGCAGGCATGTGGCTGCCTTTCTGAAATCAAAGGCAAATGTCTGTTCACTTGCTTATCAGTCAAATCTACGCAGCTTGAACTAACCTGCAAAAATTGAATCGATTCAGCCTTGGGCTTTTTGACTGTCTGTACTTAGCCACTGTGCATACCCTCATTTGCATGGGGCTCTCTGTTCTTGCATGGCCTATGGCAAATCCCTAAGCTTTCATGTTAACAAACTCTCATGTGAGCAAAAGCTTGTGAATTGCAGTTAACGAGGGGTATGAATACGGTCATGCCAAACAGCTGTTCAGAATTCAGATGAATGTTCATTAAAACCATCGATGTGATTCTCTGTTGTTCCATGTTTTATGCAGTCAATTATGCCAAAGTAAAGTGGATGCATAACCCTAGCAAATCAGAATGCTTGTGTTTTACACCTACATTTCACTGATGTAAATGTCTTTCTAAGATATAGGCCAATGGAGTGTCAGGCACTGTGGCTGCAGTGTTTGAATAGCTGACACAGCTAATTTAGCTGATGTAGCGAATTCAGTCCTACCTGATCTAAACTTTTCTATTTAAAAATTCTATCAGGATTTCAAACACAACTAAAGCAAGTATGCTAATTTAGTTTTATTTTTGTTGTCCAGCATAAAATTTCCTAGATCATAAACTATCTTCATTCAAGTGAAATGTATGGAAGAAGAAGAACACCCACATTTATTACAAAAAGTTGCTTAAGATGTCACTCTTATCTTGTTGTCATTGAAACCATTTATTTAATCATCATTCTGAAGGAGTGATTTTAAGTCAGCTGGAAAACAAGCAAAATTTTACCTAAGAACATTCATTCAGCCACAAGTCCTTCATTTTCCCTGTTTCTCACAGAGGTGAGTTTTCAGATGATCTGTACACAACATGGGCAAAAGAATAAGAGCACTTTGAAGGCTTCAGTGATGTAATTTGGGAGGGTTGGATTTAGTCAGCATGTCTTGAATCTCACTGTCACTAAGCGGTGATTGGTCCAGCGAGAGGCAGAAAGCTGGGAGCATATTACAGCATTCTGTTTAGTGTTGAAATTGCTGGTATGAATTCACTAACCCTCAAATTACTCACATCCAGGGACGAATAATTTACATGCTTTGTTTTCCACTCGGTACAGTTTCTTTCAGGCCCAAAGCATTGTGAGTTCTATCTGTTCATGTGCCAATTCTAAAAGTGAGAAACTAACTGCAAATAATTCATCATATGTGGAAGAATTATATTGAGCCTTGAGCTGTCTAAGCTGAGTTTCTAATTTCTTCTGTATTTTGTCTTAGTCCTGTTTTTGGTAGAAGTGGTGATGCTTATGATCCACCTCAGTGACTTTGGAAGTATCCCAAGGTAGGTGGCTGAATTGCTCATCTTCATGAAAGTAGCTGAGTAGTCCTGATCCTCAAATTAAGCTGGCCATCTACTACGCTTCATGATGCTGTTAAGTAACAATAGAATTATAGCATTGTTTGTGAAAGAACAAAGCAAAACATTCATATGCCATGTGATAGACAACTATGTATGCTAGCTGGGTCGATCAAAAACATTTTAAAGGCAGAAGCCAATAGCAATCTCCCCTTTCCTTTCACTTGATAGTAAATCCTTTCCTCCTTGATCTAAGCCACCTGCACCATTACAGAAAGAACATAGATTTAAATACGTACTGACTATGACATGATTACGAGCAAGGAAATTGTCTAAGAAAGAAATAGTGTAAGAGAGATGTGGCCATCCTGCAGCACAGGTGTCACAAGGGGCAAGGGCAGCCTTTCCACGTGGCATACAGCAGATGGAGGAAGGACAGGAAGCACAGTATAAGATAGGGCAGAGAGCAGAAAGCAAAGCATCAGATCAGGCAGGGAGCACAGGGCAGGGAGTAGAAAGCTAAGCAGATTGAGTAATGGATCAGTTATATACTCAGGACTAATTGGGTAAGGGATCAGTTATATACTCAGGTGCAGGGCTAATTTGTAGCATGCTTTCTAAAGAGGTTGACCCCTGCTGGCCTAAGACATGACCTTCATTAAAAAGGCTATTGAGTCATTTTGGATGGTTCAGTGTATGAAAAGATCCATCATGTGCACACAAGTGTTTGCTCTGCCCACTTTGGAATTCATAGTGTTGTCTACTCAGTAAATCAAGTTAGAACAAAAATCAAGGCAAGGTGCACACTGGATCACTAGCATCATCTACATTTGTCATTGGTGTAATATCATTGGTATAATTAACACTTACATAAACATGCTTTTTTTGTTACATTTTAAATAGGTCACCTGAAAAATGACTGTGAGGCAGGTGGCGAACTGCACTGTGCTTTGTCATACCTTGTGTCTACCTTGTCATATATGCGATAGTGATAACTTGACATCCCACTCACTCTTCTTTGTTATTCTAGTCCATCTATAGGGTCTTAGCTCAAAACTGGAAGTTGTTTTGAGGAATGTATTTTGCTACAGGTTCATGCATCGCCTATCACATTCAAGTCCTGATAGAGGCCTCTAGGTATTACCACAATATAAACATTAAATTTTAAGTTTTAACTACTGTGGGCTGGATCCCATATCCTCTGTGTGAATTAAACTGTAATACATTTCAATGGGAGGTTTGAGTACCCCAGAATCTAGCTTAGAGATCTGAATATTTTTCACTTTGTGTGCGTCTGATGGCTTAATTAAATGATATTGTTAATTAGGTTCTAATAGCAGAGATTCTGTTGCAGATTCTTTTTTGTTGGTGGGCTTTGTAAGGCTTGCTTGTGCTGTATGTAAAATAACATAGTTACAGGACTAGCTGTATCTCCCATCCCTGTAATGTCTCAGTAATGAGTGCACCTTCCTCAGGTTTCAGGCAATATGACTTGCCCTTTGCTGGACATTGTTTGCCGTCCCTTAGCAGACATGCTATGCATGCTTCTCTTTACTGTCACAACAACTGCCCCCTTGATAAAGTGTCACTTTTTATTCCCTTGGACGTCTTTTGTCTGAGTTTCCAAGGTTTTCCATTTGTATAGCCTGCAATTCCTTACCTCCTTTCCCAGTGAGTCAGTCCGGGATCTTCTGCAGTGATGGGAGGTAGGACCTCAAACCAAAATGGCTCCTGCAGTTGTTTATCATAGAGAAGTGGCTGTCTGAATCCTTTGTTCTCTTTCCTGCTTATGCACATTCCTCTGGTTTTGAATTCACACAACATTTTTCCATAAACCTCCTTACAACAATCAGAAAAATAATATGTAAGAGGCAAGGAATTTGTGGGTGGTATCTTTTATTGAACCAACTTTATGGTTAGACAAGCTTTCAAACGCAATGTGTTGTGTTCCAAAGCTTGTCCTACATCTATGCCGAACACCCACAAAAAACATCTCACATATCTCTTGGATTACCATGGCTACATCTCTCCAGCATTACCACGCACAACATGAAATAGTCAAAACTTGTTATAGAAGAGGATCCCTATATTTTCCCTAGCAGAGTTCGTTTTTCCATGTACTGGAGTCCCTGCTTTATTTCCAACTACCAAATGACACTGAACGAAAGCTAAATCATATTAGTTATGGTTTTTCCACAGGAGCAATTTTTGTAGTTGCTCTAAGGATACGCTGTAGTCATGAATGGGAAGAGACACTTTGTGCAACTGCTAAACAGAGGGGAGTCCTGTTCATTAGTATTAACTTAGCCAACACTATCTGGGCTTCTGCTGGAAAGTAGTAGTAGACTTCAGTGACGGTCGAATCAACTGGGCCGTAGGTATGGAGAGGCCAGAAGGCACAATTACTGCAGGCTGCCATTTCCTTGGGTTCACCAAGCACAGCCTTGCCAAGTCATGGATGTCACCACTTGACACTGCCCCCTGCTGCCCTGAGCACTGTAGTGCTTCCCCCCCATATCAGCATCCTCATCCTCAGTGCATGAGTGCCCTGACTTCACTGCAGCGGCACCCAGTCTCATCAGGAGGGGATCTGGCTCATTATGTCTGTGGGTAACTGAAGAGTGCATATGAAGCAGGGGCACTTGTACGCTTATACAGAGAGACCATGTGTTTCTCCCTATTCTATCCTGCCAGTGTTAGACCATCCAGAGTGGGCAATGCACCAGTGGAAAGACACACCAACCCCCTTATGCTCTGGGAACCCTGGCTGCAGCCTTCTGGCTGACAATGTGGTTTTGATGAAAAGAAGAGGTCCCAGCATGGCCAGCAATGGCAGGCACAATTTAACACAAAACATGAAGTCTACTTCACTTTCTCTCTCTAAGAAACTTGTATTTTATTTAGAACTTCCTGTTTTTCTAAAGAAAATCTAGCTAGATAACCCAAAGCCCTGTCTTTGCACTCCCCCTGAACTGGAAAATTAGAAGAGGAGGATCTCCTGCTTGAAGAGGCACAGATCTACTAATATATCCTACACTTTATTCACAGCACGGTATGTTGTTACTTCATATTCAGTTGGAGAAGTTATTCTTCACTTCTCTTCTAAAGTGCCTTTGTCTAGCCTTGCTGGTGCAGAATGGCTGTCACATTCTCCTGCAGAGGGGGGCTGACCCATGCCTATATAATTAGATATAATCTGTCAGTGGAGCCTTCAGTATGAAAGGTACTCTGTAAAGGTAAATTATTATTATTATTATTATTATATCATTACCTCATCCCTCTGAAATGAGCCTATTTTTCCCACTAAATATCAGAGTTTACTACCACACAAATGCTCTGGATTAGTCATTGCGTCTGCCATACTAGTATTGTATTCTATCTTCTGATAAGAAACCAATTACCAATGAAGTGTTCTCAGTCACCACTGACTCAGAAACAAGAATCCCAAAATAGGTTGTATTGTGTCATTGGGCTGCTTTAGTTTGTCCCTTTTTTCGTCGTTGGTTAAAAATTCTTATTTTTATGTGAGGCAAAGAGGGGCTGAAAGAAATGTACATTGCCAGAAGAACATCAAGAGTGTCCCCATGAGCAACTAAAATTGAAGGCAGAATTTCATGGAAACAGATTGATGACGAACAGCTCTTAGGGATATAAAGGTAGAGAACCTGTTCCCTCAGGATTCATACAGTCCTACTTTAAGGTCCTACTAAGTCCTACTGAGAAATGGCTCCAGATTTGAGTGGGGTAGGGGGGTGAAAGGGGTTGGAGGGGTGAGCAAAGGACAGATGGCAAAGTGTCTTGAAGTAGCTGAACACACCTTCTCTTGAATTGCACTGAGCATGGTTTGGGTATGGCTCTGTATTTTGGCCATTTTTTTCCTTAAATCTTTGTACTCTATGAGAGTCTAGTTATGCCTCTTAAGCTGAATGGGCAGACATACACAGGCATATATGGAGAAAAAGGTGAAAAGGTTGAGTAGCATGGCAGAGGATGTGGGGCCACCATCCAGGGGCTCCCACAAAACTGGTGGGTGCTTGTTAGTTGCTGTATAGTGGTGTAACTGAGCACCTATGCTCTGTGACTTGCTAGAACTGCTTAACAATGTTACAATATGATTCAGTACTGGGGTGTTTGAGAGATTATAAATCAGTTCAGTCCAAGGAACTCAGTAAATGATAAATTTGCAAACCACCTCCTTATATCTTTTGGTATTTCTCTCGTTTTGGGGTATCCTCAAAGATCTCATCTCCACCTTTGTGCCCATATTTCAAGGCTGTGGCTAGTATTTGTAGCAGGACTACATTCATACTATGAGAGAGCTTGCTCTTGTAAGGTCAGATCACTAACCTGATTTTTACAGACCAAAAAAGTTTGCTATTTGAGCTACTGAACATTTAGATCTTTACTCAAGAAGGACCTTGCACCGCTCTGATATCTGTGTGCCATTAGTAATTTGACTGTATTTTGCAGTTTGCTGTAGAAGGCAACAAATCTGAAACAAAAAGGGGCCGGCTTTGTTCTTTGGAGTAACTGGAGCAAAAGGGTTATCCATTTTTAACCACACTTCCAGTTGCATGCATGCATGCGCACACATTTGTGCGTGCATACACACATGCACGCCTTCCTCAAATTCCCCAAAGGTGAAAAAAGATAAATGCAGAGGAAAAGAAAGAGATGGTTTTTAAAGAGTGACATTAGGGAAAAAAAAAAACACTGAAGAAATAATTGCTTTACCTACTGCTTTATCTGTGGATGCCCAGGGAAATTTATTCACATACTACTGAATATAACCATATCATCAGCCAAGAGAAACTAAAAGAGCTGTTGCTTGTAACAGCTGTTTTTTTACAGCTGATCTTCTACCAATATACCCATGAGATTCTGCACTGAAAGGTGGAAGCAGCATTTGCTAAATATTATTTTAAATGAAAACTCTAATGTGTAACAGCTATTTTATTGCTTAATTGTTCATTGCTTTCCAGATCTCCCCTTGACTTAAAAAACAAGTATGCTTTTGAGGTCAATGCTTGCAAAACATCTGGTTGGACCATCTCTTGGTTTAACCATTATCAAGCCCTATACTTTTTTTCTCTATCATTGATATTGATCCTGACCTACATTTGATCTGGTTAGAGTGCTGGCTTGTTCAGTGTTTTCATAAAGACCCAACATTCTTTTTATTAGCTCTGAAACAGATACTTGAATCTCATAAATAATCCTTTCATAACCTTTGGTTATTTCTTTTAGAATTTTCTCATGCATTAAACCTCTGAGATTCTGGCATACACACATACACAGAGAACTAAAAATTAAAACAACTAGTGCCAGAGATACAGTAGAGTGGTTAGTTGGTAGACTTGTTTTCATTAACTACCGTAATTCCAAAATGCAAATTAGATAGCCACAGAGGGGTCTATTAAAAGCACTGGTACATCTCCATTGATTAGTAATGCTTCTTACTTCCTTTTAAGAAACTACAAAGAAATTCCTTTAGAACTAATATATACAAAGAGCAGTGTGAAAGTAGGCTCTATCCTGGGTTGACCCGTGCTCAGAATCACAAAGGAAAGGTTAGGGCAAGGATAACTGCTGTCTCTGATCATGGGTGACTGGTGCCTCCCGAGTCTGGGGGGGCACCAGAACACTGATGTGGTGTGGGGTGCTGATCGCTGACCGGGGGGGGGGGGGGGGGGGGGAGCAGCCAGTCACTAACCAGGGTTCCCCCAGCAGCCAATCAACGGAAGTGCCGTTTCGTGGCTGGAGCTTCCAGGGGGTGCACAGCCAATCTCAGGGAGTGCACGTGCACCCGCATGCACCCCCTATGTGTCACCAGTGTCTCTGATCTTGGAGTTAAGCACAATCAATCTAGTGCCTAGCATAATTTAAAGCTACCTCAGGTTGCCTCTGTCCCCTGTGGATACTCCCAGCAGCTGGCCATGCTCAAAGCATAGGAAAACCCAAACTTTCTCTCTCATCCCCTAGTCACGTTCACTGCCTCAGCAACTTTGAGGGGTGATACCACTGCAGCGAGGGGTTCTTCCGTGCAGGGGAAGTTTCCTACTGCAGAAGTTAAGCCAGTATTGAGCCACTAGAACAGTGATTCTCAACCACAGTGGTGCAGCACCCTGGGGTGCTTTAAGGTGCTTTCACAGGTGCCATGCAATGTTAGCACTGTTAGGGGTATCACCATGATTCCTGAGATAAACCTGGAGATTTTATCTAGGAATCCCTTCAGGTTAAAAATGTTGTGACCTGTTGTACCATGTGAAGAACTGCTGCAGTACAGAAGAAAAACACCCAGAAATCGCACATCGCTGGTTATGACGTATCACCCATCCCTTGAACCTGTACGGAAAATCCTCAAAAAATTGCAACCTATATTAGAAAGAGACCCTATTCTTAAAAAGATCTTCCCAGAGCCACCCATCCTAGCCTTCAGACAAGCACCAAACCTCGCCAACCTCATCACCAGAAGCAAACTTCCTCAAGCCCAGAACACACCAAAAGGATCCAGACCGTGCCATGACAAGAAATGCAAAACCTGCCCCCACATCTCCACCACCCCCACTATTACTACACCCCACAACAGAGCCATCAGCATCCCAGGATCTTACAGCTGCACCTCCAGAAATGTGATATATCTCATCCAATGCACCAAATGCCCTGATGGAAGATATGTAGGAGAGACGAAACAACTGCACACCAGAATGAACGCACACCGGAAATCTATCAAAGACAGAAACACTCAATTACCGGTGGGGGCACATTTCTCACAGGAGGGCCACTCTCTCTCGAATCTCTCAGTCCTGATCCTCAAGGGAAACTTACACAACACTTCCCAGAGATAAGCCTATGAGCTCCATTTCATCAACCTCCTGGATACTAGAGATCAGGGACTAAACATAGACATTGGATTTTTGATACATTATAATCTGCCTGGCAACTGACTCCCCAGCCCAGCCCCTGGCTTCTTTACTTTTCATTTCATCCAGGAAGAGCACACACCAACTGCTGAAGCTTCCTTAGCCTGACGAAGGGTTTTTGAACCCGAAAGCTTGCTTAATAACTATTCTCCAACCATTTGGGTTGGTCTAATAAAAGATATCAAATTCACCCAAGGAACCTTGTCTGCCTATGTCCTTAGACCAACACGGCTACAACCTAAACCCCTGTGACCTGTTGTAGGCTTTCTTAGTTCTCTGCAATGAAAGAATTGTTCTATTATTTTTCTGTAGTCAGAAAACGGAGTAAAAATGAAGAGCTGGCATTTTCCAAAGGATGCCTTGAGTCTAATGATGGGTACCTTGGCCACGTCCACATGAGAGTGGATGTTTGGTTCCCCAGGGACAAGTAGACAAGTAGCAGTGGTGCAGCTCATACCACCACTACTTGTCCCCAGGGAACGCCTGTGTGAGGTGGGGTAGGAGAGGCTGGCCACAGCAACCTCACCTGGGATCTTGGAGGCCTCTTGGGGTGCAGCAGCATTGATTCTGCTGCACAGAGCCTGGTCAGCAGTTGCAGCATGGGTCCGAGTGGCTCAGCAGCTGTTACATAGGTGATAGCAATATCAAGCCTTTAGTGCCAAATCCTGGCGCTGTTATTGCTGTTTTACTGTGTTCTAGTGCAGTGGTTCTCAAGCTTTTTAGACTCAAGTTACCCCTGCTAGACTCAAGGGCTGCATCCAGATGAGCATGGCTGTGCAGTATGTGGTGCCACAAACACATCTGCAGCACCACATACTGAACATTTAGATGTTTTCCGCACTGCAAGGGAGCGCTGCCCATGCATGCATTGCTCATCTTTTTTTTCCACGGGATATTCAGGGGTAAAAAAAACCACAAAAAAAGGTGGAGCAGTGCATGCGATAACAGGGCCAGGATTTGGCACTAAAGGCTTGATATTGATATCACCTATGTAACATAGGCCTCCTTGATTATGGATGCTTTTTTAAATTATCCAAACCTGTTTGATGTATATAATGGAGAAGAAAATTGCATGATAACAAGCTGTCACATAAGATTCAAATGCTTTTTGCTTCTAGTTCTGCAAGAAAAACCCATAGGGATAGCTTTTCCCAGAGTCCAGTTAATTCTGGTCTTACCTGGAGAAAGGCAGGTCCAAACTTATTTGAAAATGAAAATCAACAGTAAACCAAAAATCACCCAAGTGTTCACAAATTCAAAAGAAAAAGCTTGCTTTGAATTAGGGTTTAGATTAGTTCCTATTTCATTTCAATCATTTCACTCATCTCTTATGTTTTTCTCTGTTTTATTCTATCTGAGATGAAATACTACTATTTTTAATTCCTGTTGACCACCAGCAATGCACACAATGAATATGAGTGAAGAAAAAGAAGGCCTTGTTTCTATTCTACATCAGAATGAAAACAAATGTCAAAACCTTACATTTTTTTCACAAAATGGTAATAGTGTGTCTTGGCCAGTTCTTCCTGACAGTCCCTTCTCCCATTCTCCCTTTCTGTGTCTTTTAACAGGGAGAATAGTTTGAGAGCACAGAGAGTCATCCATCATATGGCTCCCACTCTAATACACTTGGTATGTAGATGTGCCTGAAAGCACATAGATGTGCACTTTTAGCTGGCATAAACTTCTCTTATCCTTCTTATCTTCTTTATATTGTATGGATGATTCCTAAGTTATTTTATCTGATGATGCCCACTCCCAGGACAAACTATACACTCAACCAGTCCTTCTAGTTTAACGTATTTTAAAGTGGACTCAAAATCCATGCTCAGGTCAATGGGAATTGAGAGTGCTTTGCACTTTGCAGGAGATACCAAATCCTACATTAGTGTGTGGGGCAGATGATTCTGCTAACTAGACACATTCATCAAACTGCATTCATTCAAAGAGCTCCTAGTAACATCACTCTCAGCACAAAAGGGACATGACATTTCCTGTTTACTGCCCTGTTTTCCCCCTCCATATAGTAGGATGCAACATAGCATGAAATCATGCAAGACTTTGTACAGCTTGTGTCTAATATAGTCTCAAAGGAAAGTCATCGGACCCCATCGACCTCAGTTTTTTTAACAGTCCAGCAAAATCTGGTCCCATGCTGCCATACACTTGTGTGTTACCATGCATTTTATATATGATGCATCTGTTAAGTTATGTCAGACATTTGCAACTTGATATATATGCATAGATAGGGGAAAATTAGACCTATAAAGCTTAATAATTATGTAAAGTCATATTAACACAAATGTGTCATTTAAAGGTTTAGCTCCTGGTAGAAAGAGTCTTCATGCCACTGTATAAAGAAGTCAGGCAGTGCATTTAGAAGATTGAATTACATGTAGGTCTTAGAAATATAAAATTATTGGGGTGTTCCTCTTGAATTGTACCTATTTCTGTGAAAGAATATCACTCTTCAAGATCTGTTTTACTACCAAGTCCATTCCTGTATTCATATTAATCTGTTACAGTTAATTCTGTTTACTGGATCCTTATATTATTAATAATTGCATTTATTGATTTTATTTATACCTCCTTCAAGCCTCAAAGTACTTCATACAAACACAAGTGTGATCTTGCCAGTCACCAAAGAGAAGCTGCATCTGTGAAGATTTTTTACTTTTTTTGTCCCCTCAGCATTTTCAGTTTCCAGTAGCTTTTGACTAGTAAAATTAAGTCTGGCATATATGGCTTTTGAATAAAAAGTAGAGTTTTTCAATGGGCATTTTCATTAAAGATTCCCCCATGTTGCACAAACGGCTAGTTTTGTGCCCCTGGAGGCTTTTCCAATATACCTCAAGGAGAGAGTCACACACACTCAGGCTGGATCCATCTCGAGTTTATTTGTTTGCAAACAGATCGACAAGGGAGTTCAATGCTCAAAGCCGAGTCGACCCCTAGCCACGCCCGAAGTTACATTTTTATACCCCTCATGAACAAGATTCCATTGTGGCAATCTGTGATTTGCTACAGTTTTCTGCAAAGTTTTAGTACATGCGTAGTCCTAAAACGAGCAAGTAACAAGGGTTGCAAAATTTATGCGCAAAGCAGGCAGTAACTAATCTCTGTGTTCCCACAGGAATCAGCCTTATCGCAAGCCGAACATTTGTTCGGACTGTTCTTTATTATGCTACTGATTATCTAGTGCAGGAAGAAAGAAGAGAAAAAGAAACAATTTGCAGTTCTCAGCTGTGAAGCCTTTTGTGTAGTGAGATTATAGTTCTCAGCTGTAAGGCCTTTGTGTAGTGAGATCATGAGACATTTTTACCACAATTCCCCCCTCAAGATGCTTTCTAATTCTAATCTTAATAGGTTTCAGCCAGTGCTAATTTTTGATAATGCACAAGCATTTCTCAGTTGAAGACTGACTGAATTGTCCATTTTATGAGGGCTATGGGACAGGGTAAAATACAGGGGAGCAAGCAAAGCATTGATATTAGCAGGCACAAGATGAGAAAAACTCCTTTTAACCATCCAAAATTGGGGAGCCAGGATGTAAACCAATCAAAATTCCACCCATTCCATGTTTGGATGGGGACATGTGCGACCTTCTCCATTTCATCTGCTAAGGCTTTGATTATCTCACCATTATCGTCGATATTGACACAACAGTTTGACAAGTTCAGCTTTTTACATACCCCTCCTTCACTTGCAAGTAAATAATCAAGAGCTAAGCGATTTTGCAGTACCGTGGTACGAAGTTGGGTGAGCTGGTTACCGATTAAGCGGAGGGCTGCAGCAGTCTTATTAGTAATAATTTCTACCACGAACTGGAGCCTAATAATACGATTTGTCAAATATGTAGGCTCTCTCCCAACCACATTTGGCTCCCAAGTTGCTGGGCCATAGTACTGAATTATTCTCTCCGTGGGCCATTCATCATTTCCCCACTTCTGGCTTCCCCCAGCTGCAATGCCCTCAAAAGAAACATCAGTACTGCGTGTGGCTCGATGAGTTTTAGGCTGTGTTATCCAGACACCAGGAATCAAAGCCCCCAAATAACAAGTTCCAGTCCAATTAACGGGGAGCTGTCTATATGCCCATCGGCCGCAAATCCACCATAGCCCACAGGCTTAATTTGTGATGGTGGTGCGGGAGCTCATTAAAGTTAGATTTAGTGAGCTCCTTTTTGTTGAACTCCCACTCACCGTAGTACCATTTCGGTAGTGGGTACAATTAATGCCCCAAACTGAAATCCACTCCTTACCCAATAGGCAGCTACAATTGTCAAACTTGTTATATGAGACATTTGCGCATGTCCATGCACCCTCAGGGGGCAATCTCCTTAGAAATCCATGTTTTGTTACACCTTGACTGTCCCACTTTAAATCCACCTCCGTTTTGGGAAATGCAGATAGATCCGTTTATTTTTGCCACCATAACTCTCCCAGAACCATTATATCGCAAAGAGAAATTTCGATTAAAGCCCCAGTCTGAGACTATACCTGTCCTATTGAGGGGAATAGGCAAGAAAGGGACTCCCTCATCGCTAGAGACGGGAGTAAGCACACACAAAAGACAACTCTGGTTAGTTAGCGCCCAGGCTGAGTCCTTGAGAAGGGCCACCCATGAATTTCCCACCCATGTATTTGTAGGTGGGCTTTTAGGTTCCCATATGCTACTGACAGGTTGAAGGCTTGAAGGCCAATCTTTGAGGATTGCAGACCAGATTTCTGGGTCCGGCTTTACACACAGCGGTGTTGTATCGCTGGATTGAATTATAATTTCTCGATGTGGGCAGCACCGGGAAATGGGGTGCAGGAGGGCACTAAGTACTGTAGACTTTGAAATTTCATAGTTAGCCTTAGTGAGGGTTCCACCCCCGCTTTGGGGACACTTACAACAGGTGAGCATAATAGTTGGGTTTGATATGCCTAAAAGGGACAAGAGCCCCAACAAATAGACTAGGGCCCACATCTTTGCAAGCATAACTTTAACTCTCCAGCAGGTTCACTTTTCCATTTGTTGGCTTTTTGTTCCCGGGTGTTATCAGCTTCCGGAGTGACCACACCCTGGGAGTTGGTGTCCTCCTGATGAAAAGGCTTCACCCTCGAGCAATGGGTCCACTTATCGCTGTTTGATAAGCGAACAGCTGTGTGTGTAGTCAGCAGCACCTGGTAGGGTCCCTCCCACCTTTCTGCAAGAGGATCCTTTCTCCACTTTTGTACCAGGACCTGGTCACCCGGGTTAAAGTTGTGGATTGGCGCATCAAGCGGGAGGCTCTGAAAAGGTGCCGCAAACCTGTGTAGGGAAGACAAAACAGACTGCAAGGCGATAACATGTTCCCAAATTTCAGATTTTCCCAAATCTACAGTAATCTGTTCCCTCCACCCCGCTGGCAAGACTCTGGGAGGCATACCAAACATTAATTCAAAAGGTGACAATTTAATCCCTCTACGTGGTGTGCTACGAATACGAGTTAAAGCCAGTGGGAGTGCCTGTGGCCATTTCAAATTAGTTTCAATACAGATTTTTGTTAACATAGCCTTCAGCATTCTATTCATGCGCTCCACCTGACCTGAACTCTGGGGTCTCCATGGAGCATGGAGTTTCCATGTGATATCTAAAGCTTTGGACACTTCCTGTACTATTTTCCCCACGAAATGACTTCCTTGATCTGACTCAATAGACTCAGGCAACAGAGATCGGGGTATTATCTTGTGGAGTAGTACTCATGTCACTGTGGATACGATAGCCGTTCTTGTGGGGTACGCTTTTACCCATCCAGTCAGTTGATCGACCAATACCAGCAGATAACGGTAACGACCGGACTTAGGAAGTTCAGCAAAGTCAATCTGCCAGGCTTGTCCAGGATAATGCGCCCACGGTCTTCCTCCCATGGGGGCTGGTGGTCTTGAGGATTTTGGGTTCACCTTTTGGCAGGTCGGGCACTGAGAGGCCACTCTCTGGCCGTCAAAATAGAGTCCTGGAGCCACTATCTGACGAACTAACAGATCTCCCATGGCAGTGCCCCCCATGTCGGTGGAATAGTGTAACCGGTGGAGTACATCTCCCAATAAACATCGAGGTACTAATACTTTCCCTCCGGGTACGATCCACCATCCCTGAGGGTTCTTAATGGCTCTCTGTGGAGAGCTGATCCGATCCTGGCCGTACTTTATTTCACAATCTTCTAAGTAAAAGGGCACCTCGTGGGCCGAGCCCTGAAACACTGCCTCTCCTCCCATCTGTGCTGCCTCCTTGGCCTCTACGTCAGCCTTCGTGTTTCCCCTTCTCTGGAATCATCAACGCTGGGGGTCGCAAGAGGGCAGCTTTTAATAACTCAAATGCATGTTGATTTTCCTTAGTCTATTTCCAATTTGTGAGACCCTCCTTTGTGAGGGATTCATATAGGGGTTTGGCTGGCAAATTTGAGCCTTTTCCTGTGACACTATACCCTTTCTTTCCCCGGGTATTCAGCAAGGATTCTGTCACTCTCTTTCCCATCTGCACATCGGGACTTGCTATTAATAAATCATCAACATACTGCAACAACGCCACCTCAGGGTGTCTCCCTTTCCAATGCTCCAGGTCTTTTTGCAATGCTGTTCCAAAGATATGGGGGGATGAGACAAATCCCTGGGGTAACACTGTCCATAACAATTGAGTCTTATGATATGTATCTGGGTCCTCCCATTCAAAGGCAAACAATTTCTGACTGTCTTCGTGTAGCGGAATAGAGAAGAAAGCATCTTTCAGATCTAATACTGAGAATACCTTGGCATCTGCTAGAACTTGGGTCAGAATGTTGTGGGGATTTGGAACCATAGGATGATCCACTAAAATCTTTTTGTTTACAGCTCTCAAGTCTTGCACTAACCTGAAGGAGGCGCCATCTGCTTTGGGCACACCCAGGATCAGGGTGTTAAAGGGGGATGATCCCTTTATTAACCACCCATACCGCTTGAATTTTTCAATCTGCAGCTTCAAACCCGTGCGGGTGGCTTTCATCAGATGATACTGTCTCACACACACAGGACCCTCTCCTTCCTTCAGGGGAATCTTGACTGGAGTAATGTATTTTGCCTGGGCAGGGGTCCCATCTGCCCACACACATGAATCAACATTCTCTAAAATCTCAATTCCTTTGGCTTTTAGCACAGTCTCGGCTGTCTGGAGGGCTATTTGGTAATTTGAGTCCTGTTTCACTGGCAGCTGCATTACAATCAGGTTCTCACAGAAGAAGATTTCAGCTTGTAGCTTTATTAGTAAATCCCGCCCCAGGGGGGCTACGGGGCAGGCAGGGGAAACTACAAAGGCATGCTCCAACATGTTATTCCCAATTTTCGTGAGGAGGGGCTTATACACAGGCAATCTGGTTCGTCTTCCCTTGATACCTTCTACAGTCACATGCTTTCCACTTTCTTTAGCTGAAGGGGCTTTACAGGGATCATGGAAAAGGTGGCTCCATTATCCACCAGAGCCTCATAGTCTCTGCCACCGACCCTTATTTTCACCATGGGATCTTTCCGAGC
>NW_005842243.1:1269534-1271896 GCF_000455745.1 Alligator sinensis | reverse complement strand
CTCCTGGCTGGCTCGCCAAATTGTTGCACAAACGGCTAGATTCATGCCCCTGGAGGCTTTTCCAACATACCTCAAGGAGAGAGTCACACACACACAGGCTGGATCCATCTCGAGTTTATTTGTTTGCAAACAGATCGACAAGGGAGTTCAATGCTCAAAGCCGAGTTGACCCCTAGCCACGCCCGAAGTTACATTTTTATACCCCTCATAAACAAGATTCCATTGTGGCAATCTGTGATTTGCTACAGTTTTCTGCAAAGTTTTAGTACATGCGTAGTCCTAAAACGAGCAAGTAACAAGGGTTGCAAAATTTATGCGCAAAGCAGGCAGTAACTAATCTCTGTGTTCCCACAGGAATTAGCCTTATCGCAAGCCGAACATTTGTTCGGACTGTTCTTTATTATGCTACTGATTATCTAGTGCAGGAAGAAAGAAGAGAAAAAGAAACAATTTGCAGTTCTCAGCTGTGAAGCCTTGTGTAGTGAGATTATAGTTCTCAGTTGTGAGGCCTTTGTGTAGTGAGATCATGAGACATTTTTACCACACCCCCTCCATTTTTGTCAAAAATGTTCAGGGGTTAGGGATGGGAGGGTAGCCATTTTCCAGTGAATTCTCTCAACAGGCAGCAAACACAAAGTAAAGAATAGGAATTTATCCAGTTACAGACAGCAGAGAATTTAGATAACTAGAATCTGTCAATAAAGCTCAGGCTAAGACTGAAAAAATCTTGTGGGGTTTCCAGTGGCACATAGCAAATCCTGGCCTTATGTCCATTCTAAAATGCACCATAGTAATGGACTACTGAACCCAAGCAGAAAAGGGAGTATAGAGGGGGAAAATATTAGCAGTTTGAACTACAGACTCAGCTTCCTCTGCCATCGTGATGTCTGTGGAGTTCCTCATCAAAGTAATAATTAAGTCAAATCTAGAACAACTAGATATAAACTATTGTGTGGGTGGCTACAGGAAGCTGGTGAAAAAAATAATGCGACACATAAACATAGTTCATTATTGTCAGTCATTTATAATTGACTTCTTTATTTGTATTTACAATGAATTCATCTTAAACAATGGAAATACACTGGTTAGTAATTAGTCAATTTTATGTTCAGGCTTTCCTGAACTGAGACACTGCTGCACTGTTTCAGATGCAGATATTCTAGGAGTATCTCTCTCTTCCTTTCTTTAAAATATTTTCATTTGACTACAGAAGATCCCAAAAGCTTTCTACTGGTTTTTCTAAAAGTTTATTTTTGGAAAATCTAAATGTTGGGTCAGTGTCATTCTTTCAGTCTGAATGGCATTTTATACTTTATTACTTTTATGTTGTATTAGGGCATCTGCCATTACAGTAAAAAAAGATAAAATGAGTAAATGAGTATGTAAATATTTATCATGCTTATGCATAACCAAAATTAGCTGCTCAGTAAAACTGAGAATCTTTTATAATTAAAAATGTAGCATCCTTTTTGCCATCCCTTCCATGATAAGGCTATAAAGCAATTGACTTTAAATTTTACATAAAAACGGGTCCAGCAAAATTTGTCCCTCTTCCTTTTGTTGCCAAACTGAGGAAAAGGAACCCAGAGTAGGAATTACAAATCACACATGAATGCATTAATCAGCATGAAATAATTCTTTAATAAGAATGGTAAATTATCCCTGTTTTAGAACTTGATCTTGCATAAGGCTCTAAGCAAGTTAGTCCTGTTCCATCAAAGCATTTAAACATATGGGACCAAAATGCCCAATACTTTGCCAGATTTAGCTTTTAGCTCCCAATTCCACCCCAGAAATTATGAATTGGTACTCTTCAGCATGCATTGTGAGTAATCCTACTGACTATGGTGGAGCTGGTCAGAGTATGTACGTAGTTAAACCCCTGGAAAAACTTTGAAGGACAGGGGATTGTATTTGCATAGTGAGAAAAGTGTAACATAAATACATGATTATGAAAAACAAAATCTTGGTTTCTAATTCCTTTCCAGCCACTGATTGATTGTGGTCTTGTGGAGAACAAAACAGCTATAGTTCCAACTTCAGTCTCACCATTTTCTGTGTTTAGATACCACTGGTATAGGTTTTTCTAGGGTGCCTAAGTTGGATGAATGGTTTAGACAGAAAACATTTTTAATTTCACTGAAGCTATGTCAGGGTATAGTGTAAATGTAATTGTTCCATTCCTTAGCTTCTTGAGAGTGTCTTCGGTTTCCCTTACAGCTCCTATAGTCTGCCTGTGTCTAATGTACTCTAGTCCCAGAACCTATCCCTCAGACTCAAGATGATGCAAGATGATGCAGAACTCAGGGGACAATTTTGATTGGCTCTTAAGTAATATTCTTATGTTCTTTTTCTGATCCTC
>NW_005842243.1:1235214-1269503 GCF_000455745.1 Alligator sinensis | reverse complement strand
TGAATTTCTACAAGGTTTCCTCTACTGTCAAATTGCAAAGATGTTCCCAAGAGGCCCTAGTTAAGCAAGATACCAAATCAGGTATATAATTTAAAACTAATGAGATTATTCACAACCTGGAAATTAGGCATGTGCTTGAATACATTGCTGAATCAGAATCTAATCCACTGACAAATTGTACAAATGTACAGATGTATAAAGCACTCAAACCCAGAGACATTCTAGTTACCAAACACAGAAAAGTATTCTATCTGGACAGAATAACCTTAAAATGTTAAGGGATAAAACTGTTTTGTAGTGTTGCAGCTGATATTGGGAGATTTCCAGACATCCAAAGCCTTCCTGGTTGTTCTGTTGTGACATTCTTATTTTCACTGAAAATGAAAAGTGGACATTATTATTGTTTTGTCAACCACTTTGGGAATTATTCAGCCACTTCAGGAATTAAGGCTAAAACAAAGATCCAGAAGATCATCCTCCTATTTTAATAGCCTTGATTTGTTTCTTTCTTTCCCCCTTAGTTTTATGTTTTTGCCTAAGCCCACAAATTCCATATGAGTGTATCATAAGGGGAGAAAAATCACGGTAGGAGTAAGAAAGTTAACATTTTTCCTCCTTACTGCTTTTTGTGTTCAATCTTTCCTGTTCTTAATGGCCTTGTTGTTCTCCCACAGTGTTATACATACTACATGGGCATATAATATCAAATACAGGAAAGTCAACTGCTCATTCAATGGCTTGATGAGCCTGAGCTGCAGAAATTGTTGGTAACTAGTATTCCTGAAAAGTGCATTAAAGAACAATTTGCTTTTCTGTGCCAAAAATATTATGTGCCATCTACATCCTAGAGCATCTTAGGGCTCTATATTACCATGGGAAACTGTGGGTGTATCTACATGTGCATTAATGCACACAAAATTTAATCCTTCTGGGTGCCTATAGACATGCTACAGGGCTGCTCTGACACATTGTAATTACAGTGCATCAGAGCAGACTCAATTGAGTCTGCTGGAGTATGGTAATTACCACACTCCAGCCAGCCTCTGCATCTCATGTATTAGTGTCCCTGCACTTCAAAATGGTGGAGAGGGTGCTTGAACTAAAGCTCATTGAATGAACTTTAGTTTAAGTGCCCCCACTGCCATTTTGAAGTGTGGGGATGCTAATACAAGAGACGCTGCGGCACTTTAATTCAAGTAGCTCTGAGAGCCGTTCTAATTAAAGCACCCATGCCCAGAGCACATGTAAAAGTGCCCTCCAATGTGAGGTACTAAATTAATGCACATTAGGCTGTGCTAATGTACAGTAGTACATTTGCATGCCTTTTTAGTGATGCTTAGTGCACAGTAAACTATTTGACTGTGCATTAGCATAATGTCATGGTTTTTCATGTGACACTTTAATGCACAGTCAAATAGTCTACAGTACTTTAAAGCACACATGTAGATGTGCCCTGTGTGATTTAGTGGCTGTGATATGGGACTCTGAATTATGAGACCTAGCTCTGACACTGCCTAGCTGTAACACCCTAAGCAAAGTCACTTCATCTCTGTGACTGTTTCCTCTCCTACTCCTTGTCTATTTTGGATTCTGAGATCTTATGGAATGGTGTTCTGCTTATGGAGGGCCTAGCATAACTGTGCGTTGATTTTGTTTGGGGTCTCTGGGTGCTACCACAATATAAACAATAAAAATGATAAAGTAGCCAGAAAAAACTATAATACAAAGAAACATATTGTATAAATAAATGACTGTCATGGCATTGTCAAGAGCCTGAGATCATATCCATTCATTTGTTCCAGTTTCACTGTGCTTTCCCCTTTGCCCTGACCCAGCTCTGTTAGTTGGCTTAGGGGGACAAGGAAGAGAGGAAATGGATCCAACATTCTGTCTACCCTCCTTTTTTGCATAATCAATAGGTAGGAGGGGAAATAGCACCCCCACAGATCAGTGATTCTCAACCAAGGTGCCATGATACCCTGGGGTGCTACAAGAAGCTTTGAAGGGTACCACAGGAGGTGATAGAAGATAAGCAAAGTTTGAGGACATAAGTAGATGAGGACAGGCTCAGAATCTCCCTACTTGATCACCTCTCTGTCCCTACAGCCTGGTCTGTCTGAAAGGAAGGAAGTGCTATAATATAGTCATAGAAAATGAGGGTTGGAAGGGACCTCAAAAGATCATCTAGTCTAACCCCCTGCTCAAAGCAGGACCAGCCCCCAGCTATATCATCCCAGCCAAGGCTTTGACTAGTCAGATCTTAAAAACTTCCAAGGATGGAAATTCCACAACCTCTCTGGGTAACCTGTTCCAGTGATTTACTACCTTCCTGATAAGAAAGTTCTTCCTAATAGGTAACCTAAACTTCCCTTGCTGCAACTTATAACCATTGCTCCTTGTTCTGTCTTCTGCTACCACTGAGAACAGTTTAGCTTCATCCTCTTTAATGGTTGAAGGCTGCTATTAATTCCCCCAGTCTTCTCTTCTCCAAACTAAATAAGCCCAGTTCTCTTAGCCTCTTCTCAGAAGTTATGTGCCGCAGCCCCATAACTATTTTTGTTGACCTCTGCTGGACTCTCTCCAATTTTTCTGCATCCTTTCTGTAGTGGAGTACTGAAAACTAGAGACAGTACTCCAGATGTGGCCTCACCAGTGCTGAATAGAGGGGAAAAATCACTTCCCTTGATCTGCTGGCAGCACTCCTACTAGTGCAGCTCAGTATGTCATTGACCTTCTTCACAACAGTGGCATACTGTTGGCTTGTATTCAGCTTATTGTCCACCGTAATCCCTAGGTCCTTTTTACGGAGCTGCTGCTTAGCCAGTTGGTCTCCAGCCTGTACACGTACATGAGATTGTTCTGCCCTAAGTGCAGGAGTTTGTACTTGTTTTTATTCAAATCATGAGATTTCTTTTGGTCCAGTCCTCCAATTTGTCTAGGTCTCTCTGAGTCATAGCCCTACCCTCCAGTGTATTTACTATTCTCCACCACCACCTTGATGTCATCAACAAACTTGCTGAGTGTGCACTCCATCCCATCTTCCAGGTTGTTGATGAAGATATTGTACAAAAATCCTGGGGTACTTCACTTGATACTGACTGCCAACTAGACACTGAGCCTTGATTAGCACCCTTTGAGCCTGACAATCCAGCCAGTTTTCTATCCACCTTACAATAATTCATCCAACCTATACTTCCTTAGCTTGCTTGTGAGACTGTTGTTGGAGACTGTATCAAAAGCCTTGCTAAAGTCAAAGTATATCATGTTCGCTGCTCTCCCCACATCTAGAGAGCCACTCGTGCTTTTTCCCTCCACAAAAATTTTTATGGCAGGATAATGGCAACGTCTGCTTGCAGCACCAGGATGTCATCCATTCACCTTTTCCCTTGTGTGAACACATGGCCTGTGTGATGACTACAAAGAGAAAGCTAGGCCTTTCACCATAGTAAGCAATATGTCATGTTGCTGAATATGAATTTTTAGAAACTAAGTAGAAATCACACAATGAATCAAAAAATGATTGCCAAATGTCCTCATGTGAGCTGATGTCCTTGCTTTTAAGTCAGAAGGTAGGGTAGATACGCACTCTTATAGACTAACTAAATGAGAGAGAGAGAGAGAGCACAAGCTTTCCTGAACATGAATATATATCTATTAGGGTTGTGTGAAACAGCACCATTTTGTTTTGACTTCCATTTTGCCGTTTTGATGGGACAGAGTTTCATTTCGAGTTCCATTTCGTTTAGTCTAAACTGTTTCGCTGTTTCAACACATTTCAATGTTTCACCCATAGGCTATAATGGGGAATCATGAAAATGCATATAACTTTGTCATTCCTTGCTTGATTCAAATGAAAACAGCAGGGAGGGTAACTCCTGATGTGGCCACAAAGCCTGTCAGGTTTCAAGGAGATAGGTGCAAGGGGTTCTGGGAAACTGCACCTCAAGCTGCTGACAAGCAAAACTCATGTCGTGTGTGTTAAGGCATAGCAGGGTGAAAACTGCTGGCATGGTAATCCCTGCTGAGGCCATGAAGTCTGCCAAATTTCAAAGAGATAGGTGCAGGGGTTTCTGGGAAACTGCACCTCAAAGTGTTCAGAGCAAAATTTATGTCACTTGTAAGTGTGAAGGCACTCTCTCTCTCTTTCTCTGTGTATGTATACATATATATATACGTGTGTGTGTGTGTGTGTGTGTGTGTGTTATTTAGTTAGGCCGTTAGGCCAAGTATAGACACTATACTTTTACCAGTATAAGTGATACAAAACCAGTCTATACCCATAACAGAACAGCAGTTCAGCACACAAAGACTGGTACAAAAATGGCAGAACTCAGTCTAATGTTTGCCCCCACCACCAAAGGGCAAACGTGTGTTTTGTTTGCTACCGATCTAAACTATTCCACTTACATAAAACTGAATAACTTGAATTGATTCCATCTTGGTCCTTTTGAATGTCTGTACGCAGCCTAAAGGTGCATATCTACCTTGCCTTCTGACTGACTTCAGAGCAACATGGCTAACTACCTCTCCTTGCCTTTAAAAATAATGATTCTTATTTACAGCTACATCAATAATGAAGGTATATTTCCTGAAATTACATTATCATTATTTTATTATTTAAAAGAAGCTGAAGGGACAATTCTGGAGAGAAGAGAAGTTATTTTCCTAAAGTGTTTTACTCAATCCACTGAGTGGGAAGTAAGAGTTGTTTTGCTAGAAGAATGCAAGTGATTGTCTAAAAGACAAAAGTTCCTTGTCTGCTCTCCACTTCATCAAGTAGAATAATGTTTTGAACTTCAGATAAACATCTGGATTACTTCCCAGTTTCCTCGTTAGGGTGAGTCTGATGACTTCTCATAATCAAATTAGATCATGAGCTTTTCATAACACATCCCCACTCCTTGCATCGATGATGGCACCAAACACACAAAAGATTCATTCCACTATTAGATAAAAGCACCAAAAAAGCCCCTCTACAGTGCCTGAGCTATACAGATGTTGCATGAGTGAGGTCCAACTAACAAGAAGCCTCTTCTGGGCATGTGCTGGGCTTGGCGTGGGAACGCACTGAGTTTAAAGTAAAGTGCCATTTTTATGTATTTTTTTAACGTCTGCAATCAGTCCAAATGCCAGGTAGGAATGGCATTTACTATGCTGACTGGCCCGGCATAGTAGTGTGTCAAAAGATAGAACCATATTTCAAATGGTGTAGCTCCACCGGGGCCAATGGAGATAGACTGGTTTAAAGAAAAATGTTTCACTTGGTTACCCAGTAGAGTAAGGCCATATTGTCAACCATTAATGTCTCTCTAATGAATGTCCATTTGGAATGGATAATTGGCCAAAGATTTTTTTGTCCATTATCTGTTCTAAAAATCTTTAAGGAAACCAAAGATTCCTTTCAGAAGGAAAGATGGGTTGTAAACATGCAAGGTCATGGAAAGCCAAAATCCTAATTTGGGAGGGGAAAGATGTGGATGCTGGGAGCAACTATAAAGCCCAGATTTGGGTTCAGGTTTGGGACAATCTAATCTACTGGGGACTGTGAGTGCATCTTTTCCCAGTCTTTCATATGAGGAAAGCAACACATAACTGTTCACCTTCGTGCAATTTACTTGCATATTTTATGAGTAGAAATCTTGATAGGGTATTCAAAGTGTTATGGAGCATATAATTGTGTTCAAATGATTTTCAAGAAAATTATGCTATTTTGGATTGTTATGCCAAACTGCCATTGCTTGCAATCTCCTTGGAAAACATACCGGCATTGTAAATTTTACAACAGATGGCATTGATCAGTTCTGCAATCTTTATTTTTAAAAAGCTCTTCCAGTCAGTTCTGAATGTAGATTGTGCACTTCTTTGTCTCTAATACTGAAATTCCTTATTCACAGAATAGGCTTGGCACAGTGAACAGCAGGACTAACATTCACACCCTACCCTGACCAGTATTCCTCAAACCTTGAGGTAACTGCTTTACGTGTGTGCAGAAAATTCATTCTCCTTGTCTGCTCAGTCTACAGCCTGCTTTGTCAGCCTGCCATCTGTGGATGGTAGCTTTTCCACTGTGGACTCTTATTTCCCTGGTGTTTCACTAGACCTACTGATTCATTCCATACAGCTCTTAAATGGCCATTGGATCAGTCATTATCATTACTGCTAAGCATGGGTGACACTGAGGTGAAAAGTTCATTAGCCTGTAAACAAGTCACTAAGCCACCCACTCCTCTATATTTCTTCTTCTCTCATATACTTCATTTCCCCCTCTAAACATCACTAATGTGATGGAGCTACACAAGTGCTTTATCAGTAATGCTTGCCAGGTCCTCATCCTGGGTGCACGGGTGTGCTGCACGCATGAGTCAGTAGTCTGTGGTGAATCACCACACTCACGTATTGGACTGTCCTTTAAGTCAATCTTATCAGTGTGGCTTTCAAGCACTCAGCTCCAGAGCGAATCCTGTTTACTTTAATCTATAAATTGCAGGGGAGCTTATACCCAGGTGGATAGGGTGTTAGGTTGCTTATGAAGCACTTGAGACAAGAATCAGTCTCATTCCATTTTTTGTGGTGTTGCTCAAGTGTCCATAGAGTGCTGCTCTTGCCTCCACACTGTTGCAAATATACCCATGCCTCCTGTCTAAATTAGTTTCTCGACTTTAGTTGCTTATGAACTGGTTGCTCTAAAACTTCACGAAGCAGGTGCTCCTGGTTTTGTTGGGTGCACTGAGCAAGGCCAAGAGTTGCCTTCTCTTTTCTTAGCTGGGGAGGTAGTGTCTCTGGTAGTACTGACAGCACGTTGACAGGAGTATGTTACACACCCCATTACTATACTCATTGCTGAGTTCAGGGCAACATCAACTTTGCTGATATGCTACTGCGCTTCCATGCTTGACAGGAGTATTCAGCAGGCGTGTATACTAGTGCAAGTGTTGATGTCCTTAGAGTGGTGAAATTGGCTCCCCAAGTCGTTCCTGCCAGATGTCCTATAGCACCGATGTGAGAGTTGACCTTAGGTGTTTTCAGTAGGTTCTCTGTAAGTAAGGCTCCTATCCAGAGTTACTCCCAGGCACACTGGGTTATCTGAGAAAGGAAGTTCATTACCATTCAGGTCAGTCTTGATCTTCTTATGTGCCATAGGATTACAGAGGTGGAACTGTGATGCAATTGTTTTTGTTTGACTAAGCTTGAGTGCCTATGGATGCAGGTAAGACACTACTGCATTCACATCCTGAGACAAGTCAAAGGTGGACAGGGCCAAGTCATCTGCACAGGTGTACTTTTAGCTGTGGTGGGTGGAATGCCAGATATATAGATGGTAAAAAGGGTGGGTGCTAGCACCTTGTGGTACCCCATTAGGCAGATGCTTGTAACTGCTTCTCTTGCCTCCACTGGTGGAGAGGATAAAGGATCTGTTTGATATTATATTAGTAATAAAGGCCACAATTCTCCTATCTGGAACCATCTTGAGTAGCTTGTACTCTAGTCGTTTCAGCCAGATGGTATCATATGCAGCTGTTACCTCTACCAGCACAGTGCTTGCTTTTTCCCTTCTTTGAAAAGCATCTTCAATGTCTTGGGTAAGCCTTACTACTTGGTCATTGGTGCATCTATTTTTTTGGAATCCTGCCTGTTCTGGTGGTGACTGTGGATCAGTGTTGATCCACAGTTACCACCAAAACAGGCAGGGTTCTGCAAAGATAGATGCACCACTGACCAGGTAGTAAGGCTTACTCTTCTGTACTTTGTCTGCCAGATACCTGACAGACTGAAGTGTGATGAGACACCTATTTAGTGTGTTGCCCTATTGTTTGTTTTCTGTTGTGTTGAAGGCATTGGACTGGGATTCAGGAGACATGAATTAATCCTTGGCTCTGCCATTGCCTTCCTGCCCCACCTAGACAAATCATTTACTTTCTCTGCATTTTGGCTCCTCACATTTCCTTACCTCACCATGGATGTTGTGAAGCTGAATTCATTAAGGCCTGTGAGATACTCAGATATGACCAAAGCCAGAGAAAATCCCATAAATGAACATGCCAACTAAGCACAATATGGACTTTCACCTTTATGCAAATCTGTTTTTTTAATCTGAACTTAATACTTTGGCCAATTTGTCTTTATCTATGCAATTATGCTATGCAATATTCAAACCAGAATGAAAAAAGATAAATTCAAATAAGCCCAGAATTAGATACTTGGCAATAAGAAAAGCCTAACTGAAACCTAATCTCCTTGGAAGGTAATGTATTGGCCATTTCCACTTTGGGAAGACATTGGGGAAGAGAAAGCTTTGAATGGAAATTTGTTCTAATATATATTCAAATGCAAAAGCAGCTGCTTAGTTTAGATTTATCTCAGATGAAATCCTACCTCCCCCCTGCAATGCAGAACCAGCTCTAGAGGCAACGAGTTACTCTCATATTGTATCCCTGAATTTCTTCATTTGTACCTTTTAAAGGTGCCACCGTCACAAAAAAAATTCAACTCCTCCACAACGCAAAGGCCAAAATGTCCCTAGTACTTGCAGAACTTAGCATATTTCTCATGCTATTCTATTTCTGCACTAATAAAAGTTCATTCATGTTTTTAATTGCCCACTTAAGATTCATTGGCATGATTTGGTTTCAGATTTAACTAAATTATAGTTAAAAAAAATATCTCCTGGATTTCTTTAAAAGCTTGGCTCCCATATAAGCACCCAGGTGAAATGTCCAGGATTACAGCTAGCTGTTGGAAGTCTTTTTGTTGTAGAATTTTCCCCAGGCCATGGCTACATTGCAAAAAAATAAACAAAGCATGAAACTCCCAAACTTGATATGAAAATCTTTTCAGTCTTTGTAGCTGACACATTTGATGGGTGCTGATTTGCATTTGAAACTGCATTTTTTTCTCAGTCCCATTAAATTTGGTTGGCTGGATTGAGAGACCAAAGACTCTGGCAGCTCATATGATATTCCTAAAGGAAATTCTATTTTATTAAGCCTACTCAGATTGACTCACACCACTGGGAGTTAAACAATGGCACTTTTGGTCTGCCTTGCTCCTTGAACTTTATGGTCCCTCAGCTGAACTTGTCAGTAGAGGCAAGTTGAAAGACTGATGGAATTCACGGGAATTGCCACCAGGGATATAGAATGAATATTCCTAGCAGATGTCACTAAGGAAAAGGCTATCTAAATAGTACCCAATAAAGGGCTGCATTGTCATGCTGCTGAAACCCAAATACTTACTGCATGTGTAAAGGAACTGTATTCATTTTTAATATGGAAGCATGATCCATGGAAACTAGCATACAGTTGGTCAATCTGAGCTGAACAGGCCTCTTTTTCTTTTTCTCTTCCCTTTCCTGCTTGTCCTGATGCCTGTCCCTCGCACAGCTTCTCTGGCTCTTCTTCCCTTGCTCAATGTAATCTGTTGTGCCATGTGCACAATGAAGAGCAACATGATACATTGCATTTAATCTCTTCTCAGTAGAGCCAGAAATACATGAGGCACAGGAAAACTGCCCTGTACAATTTTTCCATACTGTGAACCTCCCCTGCCTGCAAAAAAACAGCAATAAGGGGGAAGGGAGAAGAGTGAGCATGAAATTTAACAGGTCACGTGGGCAGGAACAAGGAAGCATATGTTGGAAATTGGAAAATAATAGGAAAATAATCTGTTAATAAATATAGGGCATTACAAAATTAATGAATCCTAGCACCGTTAAGAAGCTAAATGAATATAGGATCATAAGGTTAATAAATGACTTGAGACATTTTGTCCTTCCCTCAGCTCAGGGAATGATCATCCTTGTCTAAACCATCTCAGAAAAGTTTGTCTAGCCTGCTCTTAAACGTTTTCATGACAGAGATCAGTGGTACTCTTGAGAACAGTGTACTCAACCTCTAGCCTACAGGCTGAATGCAGCCTGTAGGACTGTGCCATCTGGCCCATGGGACTCCCCACAGATCTGGACATTTGGTGGTGGAGCAGGGGTGGCAGCATTAGTTGCTGCAGCCTCCAGAGCTGTAGTAATTTCATAGATTTCATAGAGTTCTAGGGTCGGAAGGGACCTTGTAGGTCATTGAGTCCAAACCTGTGCTCTAAAGAGTGCTGGGGTCAAATAACCCCAGCTAGGTTAATGCTGCCACTCCTGCCCTGATGCCAAATTTCCATACCTGTGGGGAGCCCTGCAGACCAGATGACCCGGCCCTATGTTTTGGATTGTGTGAAGTTGCTCTGCAACCTGTTCTGGTGCATGGAGCCTGACTAGCATGCCAGATCACACCCATGAATGAACCCTGCGCTGGTTATTGCCTGTGGACTGACCCTGCCCATGGGATTTGGCCTGGGCCAGTCAGGCAGCCTGGAGGGCCACAAGGTTGGTCACAACTGTTCTAATGTTTCAGTGCTTAACCACCCTCATAGTTTGAAAATTCTTCCTAAAATCTAACTTAATATCCAACCGTGGATGTAATTTAAGCCCATTACTTATTGTTCTGTTCCTGTTGACACAGCACAATTGATCACCACACCCTTTCTAATAAATCTTTGTGAATTTAAGCACCGTTTGCAAATCCCTTAGTCTTCTCATCTCTAGAGTTCCTCCATTCTTTCCTTATATGTCCTGTTTCATAGTACTTTAATTGTTCTTTTCTTTTACTCTCCTTCATATTCTTTCTAATTTCTCAACACTTTTCTTGACATGTGGTGTCCAAAATTGGGCACAACACTCCCGCAGAAGTCTCACCAATGCTGAAGAGAATAGAAGAATCACTACAGCTTATCCAGTTTTGTGTTTGTATTTGATTGTTCTTTCCAATGTTGAATTTCCAAGTCTAGAGAGAATTTGTGGATTTAGCTGGACAGGTCCTCGGCAGGGTGTGGTCAGGACCACCAGGGCTGAGACAGCACGGTGTAGTATAGACAAGCCCTAAATGTACACTTAAGTCTATCTTCCCAATCATTAATAAAGCTATTGAACAGTTCAAAACTCAAGATCCTCCTCCCAATTTGATACTGAGCCACTGATGATGACTCTTTGAGCACAGTTATCCAACCTGTTATGCCCACCCTCTCTCTAGCAATTTCATTTAGAACGTATGTATTTAGCTTACTTATAAGAGTTTTGTGGAAGACAGAATCAAAAATCTTACTTAAATCAAGGTATATTGCATATATTGTTCTGTCCCCACCCCCAATTCACAGGCCCATGCACTTGTCATAGAACAAAATAAGATTGATTAGGTATGATTTGCTTTTGACAAATCCATGTTGACTGTTCCCTATCACCTTGTTATTTCAGTGCTTACAAATTAATTGTTTGGTGATATGATCAAATATATTTCCAAATATCAAAGTTAGACTGACTGGTCTGTAATTCCCTCTGTATTCCTTTCCCCCCTTTTTAAAGAGGAGCACTCTTTGCCCTTTTTCATTCTTCTGGAACCTTACCTTACCTTTATGGGTTCTCAGAGGTGACAGTCAATGGCTCTGAAAGTGATTAAGCTAATTTCTTGTGTACTGTAGGATGAATCTCATTAGGCCCTGATGATTTGATAATATATTGCTTATTTTAGGCCTCTGGCAGACAGTCAAGTAAAAGCATGATGGGATCTGGTGCACAATGCCAACAACAGTGCCTCTTGCCATGAGCTCCAAGCAGTTGATGCTTGACCCCACATTCAATTTAAGGCATGATGGGAACCAGCCACAAAGTTATTATACAAAAAATGTTATTCCTTGTTTTATTGCACCATTAATTGTGTTAACGTGTAGAGAGGTTACTATTTAAGATGTGATTAAGAGGTCAATCCTGTCTTAAGTGCAACATCTGCCAAGGGCCTAAGTAATCACTACCTTGTTCTTTCTGTACTATAGGTATAGTATCTATGCTCATGTCCTTGATGCTACTGCACTTGTCATCCAACATATGATTTTTTATGTTAAGATGGAAATAAAGGTGAAAAATACTTCAGCTTTTTCTGCATTCAGCAAGTACCTACATTTTCTTTGATTGTCTTCTTACTTCTAAACTTATTATATAATGGGCTTTTGTTCTCTTTTATGTCTCTTGCTAGCTGTATCTCAGTTTGTTCCTTGGATTTTTTGTTTTTGTCCCTGAATGCTAAAACCTGCATCCAAGTATCTCTTACCAACTTACAACTTCCTACCAATGCTGTTGCCGTGTGCAGGGTCCTAGATCTTCCTGTTAAGAACTTGTTTTCTTTTTCCCCCTTTACCCTGGGCCAAGATAGGCTGCATGACTATCTGCTTATCTTCGATTATGCCAACATATTCCAACTATGTTCTATGAAGCCATCATGTGCAGGGCCCCATATCCTCTTTAATCCCTACAAACTCATGTAACTAACTACATTTTTTAAAATATTCACAAATAAAGTTTTTATACCTTGTGCTTATCCTTAGTAACATGGTCAAGTTTTCATTTTAGGGTTCTTTCTTACAATGTAATCTTTATTAGGTTTCCTTTTCCAGAATCAATGGGTACAGACAGAAGTGCAGCTCCCCACTGTAACTGAGAGCACTTTGTATGAAGTGTTCTGGGTTACAATGATCCTCCAGTCCCCCAGATCAAACAGAAGTTCATTGTTTCAGGGGGGAAGGGAATCTAGCTGCTGGCTGCCAGCCTGCAGCTGGTTTCCTCCTAGCAACAGCCCCTCCTCTTTCCCAGCCTGTCCCTGTTTCAGAATAGGAGTGGGGAAAGGGAGCAAAGGGAGCTAGCTCATTCTAGGGGTCCCCCAGCCAGCTCTGGAGGGTGGGGGCTCCAATTCACCTGCCTCACCCTTCAGCAGAGGTTGAAAACCCCCCAGACCTAAATCCCTCCACTCCCTTTTTCTGCTCCCATTCTGAAAACAGCAACAGGCTGACAGGTAGCACAGACCAAAGTTATAGAAGATGCTCTGTTTTGAAACATCTTCATCTGACCCCTCATAGATTCATAGATTGTAAGGGGCCAGAAGGGACCTCAGAAGATCATTGAGTCCAGCCCCCTGTGCCAACCTGGAAAAACAACTGGGTTCAGGTGACCACAGAAAGGTGATTGTCCAGTCTCCTCTTGAAGATTTCCAGGGTAGGCCATTGCACCACCTCTGGAAGGAGTTTATTCCACAGTCTGGACACCCTAGCTGTGAAGAAATTTTTCCTAATGTTGAGCCTGAAACAGTCTTCTAGGAGTTTGTGACCATTGCTCCTGGTTTTCCCTAAGGGTGCCATGGTGAACAGTTGTTCACCAAGCCCTTGATGTGCACCCCTGATGTAGCTGTAAGCTGCTACCAAGTCCCCTCTCAGCCTTCTCTTTTTCAGGCTGAAGAGTCCCTGATCCCTCAGCCTTTCCTCATATGGCTTGCTGCAGAAGTCTCTGATCATATGGGTGGCCTTTCTGTGGACTCTCTCAAGCTTTACCATGTCCTTGTTAAAGTGCGGCACCCAGAACTGGATGCAGTACTCCAGCTGTGGTCTCACCAATGCCAAGTAGAGAGGAAGAATCACTTCCTTGGTTTTGCTGGAGATGCATTGATCGATGCATGCCACAGTACTATTTGCCCTGCTGGCTACAGTGTCACACTGCTGGCTCATATTCGTGCTGTGGTCTATTATTACCCCCACGTCCCTTTCATTTGCAGTGCTGGTCAGATTGGCATTGACAAGCCTGTAGGTGTGTAAAGTGCTCCACCTTATCCCCAGGTGGAGCACTTTACATTTCAGGACTCAGATTTTCACTCAATCAGCCATTTTTAAAGCTGTCTGCAGCTGTGCACTTGTGTTTGGTCATGGCTATAAATTGCTTTCTGTGGGCAATTAAGTGAAAACTGTCACTTCTGTCTATGCCCAATAAGCTCACTAGTGATGTGATATACGCTGTATGAAAGGATACCCCTGCATCAGAGCAATGTGTGTATTTTCCAGAATAAAGAATGCACACCTCAGCCTAAAATTTTTTCAACAAGGGACAAACCCATCTCCCCCTGCAGTGCAACTGAATCTAAGGCTCAGTTTGGCTGGTTGTAAAAAGAGGGAAGGGAGAGTTGAGATTCCTGGGACCTAATCTGACCCCAGAACATCTATGTAAACAAGGAGCAACTAGAAATCTAAGCACAGACCTTCAGGACATGATGTTTCTCCCACTCAAATTGGTGTGAATCAAAAACAAATCAACAGTGTTACACTGCTATAGACCCAGTATGTCAGGAGAATGAACCCCTCTGTCAATAATTTTCCAATTTCCTCTCATAAGTCCCTTCAGCCAGCCTTTTCCAGTATTTTAGCAATATTCTCTGTATTTCCCAGTGCCTCTTCTGTCCTATCTGGTAACAGGAGGTTGCTAGTTCTCCCTGGGCATGTCCCCACATATAGGGGCGTGTGGCTGCCATGGCAAAAATAGCAGTGAAACAAATTTGTGCCACTGCTTTTTGCTGCTGTGCATGCCACTGCACATGGGGTTGGTGTGGAGCAAATTGTCCCGAGTGAGGTAGGGGAGTCTGGGGCTGGCACCTATGTGGCTCTGGCTGGCCAGGTCCCATTTTTGTCTGTGCACATTGCTTCTGCGTGGATCATGCCACTTTTTTCAGTGGCTGTTTTTTTTGACACCAGGATCTCCCAGTGTCAAAAAACCCACCACACTGCAAATTACCAGCACAGTGTGCAGGTGCACATGTGCTGTGTGTGGTTTGCCGCACCTCAGACTGCTTTGAGGCACCACAAACTGGGCATGCATGCTCATCTGGATGCACCCCCGGTGCCTACCAAGACTCAACATTCTTTGTATGGCATTATTTGAAGAGCCTTCTGTGCCTTTCTGTGCTTCCAGCAGCCTTAGTGCCCCTTTCCCCTGTGCACTCAGGGAGAAGAGACTGTCAAATTCTGGCTTATAAGGAGAGGATTTCTTACATTCACTTACCCACTCTAAATTACTCTCAAGCAAGAGACTCTTTAAGTATTTTTATCCAAGTTGTCCTTTTGAATTGGTTTGGAGCTTTCCTTTATAACCTGTTAATTGGCTGTTCTCCTGCTGGAATTTCCAAAACAAACAAGAAACAAAACATACACCCACCCATATATTCAGCCCTACCTAGTCACTACTGGCAATACACCTATGGGCACATCCAGACGAGCCCACATGTGCTTCTTGCGGCATCTCAGACCCCTTTGATATACTGCAAGAGGCAAGTGCAGGAATGAGAAAATGTTCCCCACACTGCAAGTTGGCAGCACAGAGGCAAAATTAGACCCCTGGATATCCAGGGCTCAAAAAACCCCACAGAAAAAAAAAAGTGGGACGGGGGCTGAGGCAACCAGAGGCTGGGTCCTCCATAGAGACACTCTGGCTGCCAGAGTGTCTCTATGGTTAGCCCTCACCCTGGTGCTGAAGTATGCTGCCTGCCCGTAGAGGACAGGCAGCGTGCCAGCAGCAGGGCTCCAGTACCGGTAAGTAAGGGGTTGGGGGGGCTGGAGGAGGGGACCATGGGGTGACAGTAAACAGTATATTCATGTATTAATGAATTCATGAAACATGTATTTAGAGTTCACTTTAGTATTATGATAGCAACACAGGTAGTTTTCCAAATTGCTTTAACACTGTAGATATATCAATAAAACATTGCCCAACTGATCGCTGTCTCTCTCTCTCTCTCTCTCTTTCATTCTCTCACTTTATAGTGGTCTTTTGTTTTACTTGTGGAGGAAACATGGATTTAGAGGTATTTTACAGTGACTTTGAGATTCTTTTATCAGGGATTTATCAGTTTTCCAATAGGGAACACCAGAATTCCTGCTAGGGAGGCCAGTAGCAGGACCCTGCCTGCTCAGAGCTGGCACCTTGGACCCAGCTGGCTATGGCTGACCTCCTGGCTAATTAGGGCTAGGAGGGCATGCTTTGATAGTTCAAAGCAGGCCACCACGCCCGGAACATCTTCCGAGTGTTAGCTGCCCAGACATGGGGCACACATGGCAGTAGTGACACACAAAGGCCAACTCTTGCAGCCACAACCCACTGGCAGTTGGCCCAGAGGGGCAGATGCCTCATCCGGGTCTGGCAGGTGTGTAGCAGGTCATAGCCAGGCAACAGCCCCCACTGCCAGACTGCTGCAGTGGGTAGAGGGTGCAGGGAACTTTCAGGGCTGCTTCAGCAGTCCAGCTGGCACAAGGGGTACTAGTGTCCCCAGGTACCAATTGGAGGGGCTCCAGAAGCTCCTGAGAGTGAGTAGCCCTGAGCTACTTAGCATGGCAGATTTTTGTATGGCTGGGGCAAGGACAGGGCAGCTTTTTATACTGCTGGGGACAGCACAGGTGCTGGCCCTGGGCTCTAGTTCCCCTGGCTGCAGATCCAGGAGGAGCCAGGCAGGGTTATTTTGCCCCAAGTGGCACAATTTGCCCCACACCAAAGTGCATGTTTGGGCACGTGCGCTCAAGCAAAAAGCCCTGGCTCAAATTTGCACTGCTTCTATTTGAGCTGCTGCAAGCGCATGTGCTTGAATGTGTGGACGTCCCCATTGAGAACATACTGGATACTGAGTAGAACTGAGTTCGTAAATTATATTGCATAAGATAAAAAACAAAGTTACAAGTTCTTGTATGGGTTTTATTGAAGGAAATTATGTTCTCTAATTAAAGCTGCTGAAGTGACTTTTTTCAGAATATTTCATTCTTGATTTTTTTTTTCTTTTCCCAAGTGTTAGTTATATGGGTACTTTTAAATGCATGTGCCTCTGTCAACTTCAGGACAAAAGAGTCAATGTTCCCTGTCAAAAACTCAGAGGCACATGATAGAGAAGCTGAAGGATTTGACTCAGCTTTTAAGAGTTCAGTGAACAAGGATTGTTTAAACACTAAAGGAACTACCAGACAGGAGGTACCAGATGTCCAGGCACCTGTGTCATCCCATGCCTTGCCTCAGCAGATTTGCAGACTAAATACAGTTTCTACTAGTTGTTTTAACCTTTCTTTTCTTCTGAGCAATGCTCAAAATGCTCTTGTACCATCTATATTTTCTTTTCTCCCTGGTCTTCCCATTCATTTCATGCTCTTCTGACTCATTCTATAATGTTTGCCATTCTTGATGAGAGCACCTACTCTGCTACAGACTCTGTCAGCCTGAACAGGCATCCTATATTTCTAGTTTAACTGATCTAGCATCTAAGTTTAGACCAGTGTCTGGAATAATCAAAGCACCTGACAGGATGTTGTAACTTACACCTGGCTACTCATGGTCCAGGTAGATTTCTGCCTCAGCCAGGGATCACCCAGCATAGAAGTATCCTAAGCACTCTCCCTTTTCTCCAATGATAACCCATATGGTGATGGCTGGGAATTGAGTGACATTAAATGCTACAGTGGTGGTCATACAGCCTGTGAGGATTCCTTTGCTCAGGATGAATTCTCCAGTCTCCAGATTATCCAGGTTTATGGCCACTTTCTGCTGACAGCCAGCACAAAGTGGCCACTGAATCTCTAGCATGGGTCAATATTTCCTACATTTTTCTTTCCGTGTGGGGAACGCAGCATTAAAGTATGGCCTTTATTATGTGAGGCTTCTTTTGCTGGTGCTGCTTAATGGCTATACTGTGAAATTAGCCAAACCTATGAATTCCCCCTTTCTATACAACACTAAATTGTGAGAGGGGAAATCGACCGAGACACACGGAACCTGGGTTCAAGTCTAGTTCAGCCACAGAATTCCTGTGTGACTTTAGGTAAGTCACTTAATTTCCATGTCCTCCTGTTCTCCAGGTATAAAATAGAGATCATATCTGTCTTCCTCACAGTGAAATTGTAAAGATACTCAGATACTATATAATAGTTGAGTATTTAACTTAGTGCTAATTACATGGCTTCTTAAATGGGTTTTTTTGCAAGTTCCCTTCTCAACAGACTATATAGCTTAGTTTGGGTCCTTCCATAGTGTACTTTATCAGCATTACTGATTTCAAAATTAAGAAATGGAAGCATTTTTCTCAGAGAAAGAGCTTTCTTCCACTGCAAACTCATTTAAACTTAACTTCAGAGTCTGGACAGCTCATGTGTAAAGTCTGTTGGTCATGGCATCTCTTGGGGTTTGACTTAAGGCAAAATGTGCATGCAGCCTTTTAAGAGGCAACTGTGCTGTTTAAATAAAAAGTGGCATTTTGGTGTCATTGGAGACTTAAAAAAATTATCCTAGTCTGGGTTTGACTGGGAGTAGATATCCTGCTGATGATTTCAGAAGAAGTAGGCCTACAAGCTCACTTTGAAGAGCAGCAGTGCCAGACAAAAAATAGCTTCTATAATGCCAAGGAAGGAACATTAATTTTGCAGCTCTCACATAGAAAGCAGTAGAACCCTGCTACTCCTCATGCCTGGGTGTAGAGTATATGGAAGTTCAATTGAGCTCTACTTTTGCTGTAGGAGGATGAGGAAACAGATGTTCTGCAGAGAAGAGATCCACACACACCACACCAGAGAAGTAGTTTGTATATGTTCCTCTTTCCACTACTCAGGGCCAGACTTTCCTGTGAACAAAAATGGCCAGTTGTTCCAGGGAGCAGAACTGGAGGGGGTGTCTTTTCTATAGCTGATTAATGAGCAGCAGCTTCTGATTGGTCAGTGCAATTAGCCGTGCAAACATGGGGAAAAGGTTGGTAAAATCTATTTGGCTCAGGGTGGTAAAACAGCCTGCTCCCTCTTGCTTTCCATCTTTGCTCATGAGTGCAGGATAGAACAGAGCAATATCCCTCTTCATCAATGTGTCTCTTCTGGGATGCCTTGTACGGCAAACGCCACTATCAAGGACTGTATTTGTGGCTAGTTTTTGCAGTGCAAGTTGGAAAGCCTCCTTGAAACCTCCTGTCCTTTTACACCAGGTCTTGATCCTGCAAAGTATTGGGCACTTGGCCTTTGACTTCAATGAGATAGTTTATGAACAGTCAAGTATGTACTGCAGTGATTTCTGGAATGAGGCCAGCATTTCAGGACCAGGGCAAGCACAGTCCAGTCCACAGATTAAAGCCAGAGTCTATGCAGGAATCAGGACCCAGGAACACATAGACTACAGTTCAGGTAGGAGCTGGAGAGAAGGCAAGACCCTAGTGAGATCACTCAGAGCACGAAGGATACTCTTTGTAATACCCTTAAGTGGCTGAACCATTTTCTTTATGAAATAGATCAATCAGGGTCCTGCCAAACATTAAAAAATAAAGCTAGATAGAAGCCAGCTATTTTCAAGCACTAACTTTGTAGCTGGGTGGCTCTTTTTATAGCTATAGAGTCATTTTTATGGTGTAATAATTATTTTGTACATGTGACTGGTCTAAATTTATTGTGCGATTAACCAGGTAGTTGTGTGATAATTACTTTGCACTTGTGGTGGGTCTAAATTTATTGTGTATTTAACCAGCTACTTGCATAATATATGTAACATGTAACAGGGGCCTCAGAAGCAAGGGTCTGACAGCAAATAGACATGGGAGGCTGAGTTATCTTACCTGTGTGGGGGGAGGGGGAGAAGCCGTCACATGTTGTGCATCATCTCTTGCAGGATCAAGTGTCTTTTCTGCAATTTGCACTAACTAAAGCTAGGTATTCTTTCTTCTTTGTTCAGTACAGATTTAATGATAAGTGTAGCAACACGTTTTCATATCACTACATCTTCATTATTTCAAGTGACTAAATCATAGCAC
This sequence comes from Alligator sinensis, assembly GCF_000455745.1. NCBI lineage: Eukaryota > Metazoa > Chordata > Crocodylia > Alligatoridae > Alligator > Alligator sinensis. The sequence goes on along the minus strand of NW_005842243.1, from coordinate 1,249,845 downwards.
TTCACCAAGAGCTAGAAACAACTCAAATTAACCTGTGAGAGCCAACATAAATAACTCAAGTAGATGCAGTTTCCTCTTCATTTTAAAATGTCATTGTAGCTTTGCTAATTGTCATCATTATGTCAATCATAATTGGTCTCCCAAGTGTTACCAATTTTGTACCAAGTGTCCTTTTGAAATACAAGTAGCTTGACCACTTCCACAGAGGAAATCTAGGCCTCACTTCATTCACAGTGTGTACAAAGAGGAAGGAGGAGTTGGTGTGTGGAGAAAAGTGAAAGGCATTGTGCAGAAACAAAAGTTATTTACAGTTTTACAATACATATGATGGCGTGACATTATTTGGACAGGTAAGAGACAGAAAGTCACTCTGTAATGAGACAGAAACCTCCACATAGCCAGAATTTTACTTTAAAATGTACATTAGAAATAACGTAAGACAGAGGAAGCCATACTGTCAACAAAATTTGGGAGGCGTTGGCTATTGAAATATTAACCTTTCAAAAGCCTTAGAGAAGAGCAGATGGCTCTGATGTTTGCTGACCTATTTGTTGAATTTAAAGAAACCTTTCTGGCAGCCTGAGCCACACCACAACTCAGTTATTTGTTGTCCCTATTAGCCAAGAGATGATTACATGATTTTCAACCACTCAATAATACGAATAAAAGCTATGATGAATCATAATGTCTGTTGGTCAATACAGTGAGCACATCATGCTTTTTTATTTATCTAGCATTTGGCCTCCCAAATGTGGGAGGCAATACTCAATAAATGTAAATTAAAAATAAAAAAGGAAACTAAGCTGAGAACTGCTGTGGTAGTTTTGATGCAGCAAAAAATAGAGGGGGAAGAGGAAATTAATGTTCTGTTGTGTTTAAAAGATTCGAGAACTTGCTTCCCTTAACTTCCTCTCTCTGTCTTTGTAATCAAATTCTATTACAAAGTTTTAAACCAATGCCCATTCAAGTTTATCAAAAGACTTGCTATGACTTAAAATGAATTTTTGATCAGGCTGTAAGAGTTTAGGGGACTGGGCCAGATGTCTGTTAGCACTTGGGCGGGTTTTTAATTCCAGATAAACAAAATTAAATAATATAATCAAACTAATAAAGAAATTAAATGAAAAATGGAGAGACAGAAAAAGGAGAACAGGAGAAAAAGAAAATGAACTTATGATAGCTGAAGTTTCCCAGATACACAACAGGCTAAATAGGATGAATATTTTCATCTGTGGTCTTACAAAGAATTCTTTGCAAAACCTGTAATTGAAACCAGTAAGGTCAGTTCAACCCAGGCTGTGCCCCCCAGCTAAGATGGCCAAATGTCTTGGAAAACCAGAAATGTCCGTGTTTTCAAATCCTGTCACTGTGAGTTTTCCACAAAGCAGCATTTTCTCCTAGTTACTTTATCCCTTTGCAGACTCTGCCACTTGAGTAGCTGCTGTTTAGTGAGCTGTTCAAATTGACACCAGCTGGCTGAGCACATACAACCTTCTACTGAAATGGCTCCTCCTGTATCTGTTACTCCAGGTTTTTATCTTAGGTCACATCTCCAGCAGAAGAAAGTGTATGTGGACTGGGGATACAGAAGGGAAAGCTGTCAATAGCTCTTGCTGTCCACTGGTTGGGGCCGAGATGTGGGCTCCCAGAGTGATATAAAGGGACCTTAGTATAGTATAAGTAAGAATCAGATCAGAGGACTTCAAGATTTGACTCAAATCATTTCTATGTTAAACATTAACAAAATTAGAGTAACTAGGGGCACTTTTATAGCTAGCTAATTTCTGAAGCTGAACACTGACCAAATGTATGGCTTTTTATTGGAGTGTCAGACAGGAGCACCACAATACTAATCAGGGTGCTGGGTAAACAAGTCTCAGCAGAAAAACAAAACCTACTAAGCTGTTAGATGTCTCATGATAGATGAGTCAGAAACCCTGTTTCCATCAATATTGATACCAATTTAGCATAATGTGCAAAAAAGAAAACAGTGCTGTGGATTAGACAATGACATAGACAAGATAATTTGTGAAAAGACACCCATGACTGGTGGCATGGATAAAAGGCAAGATACAGCAATTACAAAGTACCAGCAAGCCAAACATAGGGATAAAGGATATATATGGATCTCACAAACAACAGAGAATTCAACTTCCGGGTTATCCTCATTTCCAAAGGTTTTCATCATGCAGAAGCAAATGCTTCCTCCAAAAAGCTGCAGTTGATGGATCAGGGTACATTTTTTCTTGGTATCAACATAGCAGATAAATATTTTGGCTTTGGTAAACCTATGTAGGATCACTACTTCGAATATCAAGGGGAAATAAATGTTTCATAGTAAAGCTTGGAAAGCAATGCTGTGCAGAAGTATGCAGCTATAGAAAGCAATAGTATTGGGATTCAGTGACAAGGCTATAGTGGGGAACTAGAGGAGAGGTGCATTTATTAAAGGGGGTTTCAAATTCAAAGCAATCCAACACAGTTATATTAATGTACTGCAAACTGCATCCTGACAGAGTAAAACTCACTCCAAGTGTAGTTGATTTATTTCAGGTCTCAGCTAAAACTTAGGGTACATCTGCACCCTTATGGCAATGTATGTCCTGGCCGTCTCCTCACCCACCTGCTCCCACACCTATGCTTTAAACCGAGAAATGTACAAGTGAAACTTTTCCAGACCTGCCCTCAGGACACCTATACACGAGCAGCAAAGCTGCTCGGATGCACTGCGATTGTAGTGCATCAGAGCAGACTCGATTAATTGAGTCTGTTGCAATGTGGTAATTATCGTGCTCCAGCAGACTCCAGCATCTCATGTATCAGCATTGCATTCCTGCACTGAAAAATGGCAGTGGGGGCACTTTAACTAAAGCAGTGTACAACAAGTTTCAGTTAAAGCAACCCCACCGCCATTTTTCAGCATGGGGAGGCCGATACACAAGATGCTTTGGGCACTTTAATTAGAGCGGCTCTTGGAGGCAATTTAATTAAAGCACCCCACCACCACTCTGAGAGCATGTGTATAAATTCCCAGTGCCTACTTGTAAGCACTAAAAAAGGATCTATAATTTTTGTCACTGGACTGTGTGCTTCCTCGTTTCAAGAGGAGTATTGGTGAGAGAGTTAAAAGAGGATCCAGTTCAGAGAAAAGCTGTAAGGATTATTAAGAAATTGGAAAATATGCTTTATCATGAGAAACTTGAAGAATACAATCTATTTAGCTTATAAAAAAGGGATGACTTAATTATAACATGAAAGTGCCTGTGTTGGGAACAATGTTGGAAAATGGGCTCTAAAATACAATGTAATTCAGTGACTGCAAATGAAAACTAGAGAAAATTAATAGTAGAAACAAGGCAGAAATAGCCACTGAAATGTCTTACTAAGGACTGTGATGGATTCTCCATCAATGAGAATTTATACATCAAGATCCAGAGTTTTCCTAAAAGATATATTCTAGCTCTAGGGCAGGCAAAATACAGCCTGCAGGCTGGATATAGCATGCCAGATGATTGAATCTGGCTCATGAGTGCCCACTAATTAATTGTACTCTATCCAGCCTGCATGCTTTGCTCCCACCCTTGTGCATGGGAGGCCCCAGCCCCAGCCCCAGCCAGCATGCATAGCTTCCAGGTGGGACCACTGCTGGTGGGCGCCCTCATCCGTTTGCTTGGCCTCTAGTGGCTTCTCTTTGTGTCTCTAATGTAGTGCTCACTTTGGGCAGTAGGTAGGGAAGTGCAGTAGGCAGGGGAAAGCTGTAGCTGGGCATGAGCCTGGAGTGTGGGGCTGGGGCTGGCAGGAGTGCAGAGCCTGGACCCTTTGTGGTGGCAGGAGCACGGAGCTTGGGTGGGCAGGGTGTGGGTGTGGGGTTTTGGGGTTTGAGGGAGGGTGGGGAGGTATGGGAAACACACCCCACCCCCACATGCTTTCTCCATGGTGCACAGCCCACACTGCTGGCATCAGCAGCAGCAGGTGGCAAGTCCCTGGGGGTACTCCTGGCCTGTGCAACCGCCTAGTGGTGTGCATCTCCATCTGGTTCTGGGAGCTGCACGTGACAGCAAGGAATGGAGACAGGCCAGCCCATCTCTATTGCATGGGGCTCCCCGTATTTCACTTGCAGGTCCTGGGACTTGTATGTCACAGGGCAGTAGCCCCATGCAATGGAGCCGGCTGCCTTCTCCATTCCTTGCCACCATGTGCAGCTCCTCGGATGTTGCTGGGAAGCAGGCAGCAGGGCTCCATGCCACTTCCAGTGGAGTCTTGGGAACTGAACATGGTGGCGAGGAGTGGGGAAAGCAGCTGGCTTCATCATGTGGGGCTTCCCCCGCGTGGCATGCGAGTCCTGGGAGCTGCACGTGAGCCAGGGGGAGCCCTGTGCAATAGAGGTGGGCTGGCCTGGCTCTGCTCCTTGTTGCCACCTGCAGCTCTTGGAATGGGCTGGAGCAGTGAGTCGCCAGGCAGCTGCACTTGCATGGCCCATGAACATCTCATGGGCCCATTGCCTGCACCATGGGGGCGGGCATGTGGGAGGATCCACACCCTCCCTCACACCCCACAAAGTCCACCCCCCCACATATACACACATCCACACACCCCAACATATCCTACGCTCCCCCTACACAGCTACACCCCCTCACAAACCGCACACACAGACCCACCCACACATCCACATGCCACCATACACACAAATATACTCATCCCCAACCACATGCCACACAATATACAAGAATAAGACTCTATTTTTGAGCTATTATGCAATCACATCTATATACACTACATAAACACATAAATCAGGACATTTAAAAAAAAAATTAAAATACATTATAGTAGATGCTTGATTTCCAGTATGTAATTTAGATTTTTTCTGGTTCCAAGACAGCAATTCCTGCCCCAAAAGGAGTACTTCTGGGAGCAATTGGATGGACTTCCAGTGGCAAAGGGCAGGGGTTAGGGGCCGGACTTCTGTCCCAAGATGGTGATCAGGGGGCAGGGCACCTGCCAAGGGGTGGGGTTACCTTTGCAGCCCTGGACAGCTCACCAAAACTCATTAAGTCGTCCTCCACCCAAAATAATTGCCGACCCTTGTTCTAGTTCAAACCAGAATTATTTCAGGAAAGTCCTGTGATATATGTCACAAAAAATGTCAGACTAGCCCCTTCTATGCATTACAGATACCATGCAAGTAATTGGTTAATTGTGCAATTACCTTGAGACCAGCTACGGGTCCAAAGTACTTAGAGCATGCCATAAAAAACTCTACCCAGCTATAAAGTTAGACTGAAATGTGTACTAACTTTGTAGTTGGTTGCTATTTTGCTTTAATTTGCACATGTAGCATGTTCTTCCCTGTGACTGGGAGCCCCAGCAGCTGACAGGGATCCCTGCTATAGGTGTGCACCATGCCCAGCCAGGGCTGGGAATCCTGCAACTGAGGGGACTCTTAACCCCAGCATCTGCTGACCCACAGTTGTGGGCTCTTGGCCCCAAGCAGCACAGCTCCTTGTGCCAGGACCCACCTGGGTTGCTGCAGTGTGGGGCACTGCAACTGTCACAATCTCTCAGCCCTGGTGGTTTCACACACCCTCAAGGCTGGCAGACTGCAGCAGCTGTGATCTCCCAGGCCTGGGGTTGCATAGGCACCCCTGCAGGTGAGAGCCACTCAGCTGAGGGGGCTTCCTGCATGGGACTTGCTTCTTGTCTGGGCTCCCCCTGCACTAGCAATAAGGCGGGATGGGATCTAAATCACGATCCCACAATCAAGCCTCTTGCTATGTATATGTGGCATGGCAGGAAGCACCATTGTTGTTTACCTGCATGTGTAGAGAGGCCCTAGATGATCCCAGTGAGTCTGGCTTTTTGTAATCTAAGAATCCATGAAGAGTTTTCAAAATAAATCTTAAATTAAGGAGTCCTGAATAAAGATCTGTCTGCCTGTCCATTCTATTTAAGTTTTTTCCAGGTGGACTAGATTAGCATAGTTAACTTCCTGGAGTCTTTTCTTTTTCCTACACCAATAGTTCTCTGCCTATTATTTCTCATGCATTACTGAAAGTTTTGACTCCTTCCTCTGACTGGCCCATGGTGCAAGCCTCCGTTTCCTAAATGTTGCATTTTCAGACAAGGACTTCAGAGTATGTTCGTTTGCTGCCCTTTGCCCTTAGGAGAAGCTCTCTAAAAACACCTGCCCTGCTATTATGTTATTGTCTTACTGCAAAAGCTTTCATTAATCTTTCCTTTGCTGTCATGCCTAAAAAACCCAGACTTGACAACAGTTAGGTTGCTCTCAGACCACTGATCAGTACTGATTTTATTGTTTCTTCATGCTCCCCTGTCAATTGTCTGTTGTCTGATATGTAGGCTAAAAGCTCTTTGGGGAAGGGACCATCTTTTTACCTGCATTTGTACAGCACCTAGTACAGTTGAGTCCTGGTCCATGACTAGAGGTCCTAGGTGCTACAGTCAAACAATAGCAGTACAACATACTGTGCTCTTCAACAGTACCTTTCAACCTACAATGCCTTAAAAAGCATGGGGCTTGATTCATCCCATGGATTCAGTGTGTAAAACTTGCAATTCTCAGCTTGCCTGGTTGTAGCTGTACCCAAGAGGGATTCCCAAGGGGAGGCCCTGTGGTAGCACAGTTGTGCCCCTCCTATGGATAGCAGGATGGGAGCATGGGAGATGGAAACTGCTTTATATTCTAGCTGGAGCTCACTAAAAGCCCTTCCAGTGGAGGTTGCCTGGGAGATGTTCTACATCAGTCCCTCTCCTGGATACTGTGGCATTATTCTCTCCTTGACTGACCCAGTCACTTTTTGGGCAGCACCAGCTTGCTCCAAGTTCCCTGACAGAGCAGGATGTTGCACTCCAGTTGCATTGCTGAATTCTCTCTGTGGGTGAACTTTCTGCCATCGTGGTGCCCACTGCCAAGTTTCTGTCAGCAGAACTCATGAGGAGAATTGGGCCCATTAATTAAATCTCACTATCTGTGAGGTACATAAGGGATTAGAAGTTTCATTTCAACAGCCATTGAAATGCAGTCATTCAAGTGCACATTGTCACTAAACAACAGTTCAGGACAGGAAGTTCAGAAGCGTATTGAACCAGACTGAGACCATGGGGGATTTTTGGCAGATAAAATGTAATTTTCTGCGTTAGAATTTGGCTATTACCAACCCACCTCTTCCCAAAAAAATGCCATGACATGTAGCGACTGCAAGGCTTAAGCAGCTGGAGGCCTGATTTTCCATTGATTTGTACCTTGCATAGCCCTATCAGTGCAGAGGGAACTCAGGCAGTACCGGTGTTGTGATGCAGTGCAGCACTATCAATCATGTAAAGATGTGGCAAATTCTGATTTCGTAGCACTGTACACTCACTGTATGATGAGATTAGCTGTATTCTAGAGGAATTCACCCTGGTGAGAGCAAAAGGCATTTGCTTCTGCTACCTTCTTTTGAGGGTGGTCCAATAAAAGATATCATGCTAAGAATTCCTTCCCTCTCGCAATTTCTGGACCACCATGGCTACAATGTCACTCTTACACTGCCTTGAGGTTTTTGTCAGAAGGTGGCTTTTTTGTCCACTGGGAGCCCCAGAGGAAGGTAACAAATGGAGGGTGCAGTGTATTGAATCAGAGCTCACCACTGTTGATCTAGCCAGATTCTGCAGTCTTCACACCCTTTTCAGGCTCTATGGGAACCTTATTGACCCACTGTAGAGGGGAGGTTGCAGCTTTCTTCCAGTGCCAGAATTTCCCCTTCAGAAACCTTTCCTCTGCCAGGAGACCTGTGTCCTGAATTATGTCAGCATAATCTGGGGTGAATCCAGCATATTGTCTGACATGCATGTCAGTCAAGAAACCCTATCATTACTTGTCAATAATAATGTATGAATGGGGTATAGTGCGGAATCAAAAAAAAGCTGTCTTCTTCCCCCGCACGAATTGAAGCCAAAATGGCTGTGAATGCTCACAGAAAGAGCATACCAGCATGGTTAGAGTAAAGACGATAATTGTATGTTGTCTAATCTTATCTGGATATGTCCCTTCTAGTGGTTTCCTGCTGGTAAACCGCAGAAAAGTGAGCCAGTAGTAAGAGAGCTAGAGGAAATGAGATGAAACATTGTATGCCCCTTTGGTTAATAGGAGGTTTGTTTCAAGGATATTGCTAATTAAAACAAACAGTGTTTTCCTCCATCTGGGTTTTCAAAATCAGTTTCAGGGGATGTGGGGGAAAAGCTGGTTGCACTGAGAGTTATTTGTAGTGTAAGAAAGCCATTTACATGAAATATTAGCATTGCGGTAACCTTCATTTTTTATAGACTTTAATAGTGAAGTGTAAAGTAGATTGTTTTACAAATTATGATGAAAGTGGTTTCACTCACACACAGTCCAAATAAAAAAAACCTTTAGGCTGTTGGAATTGATCCTTCAGCCCTGACCTGAGGCACAAAACCTTCCATCCCCCCAAGTTCACTTGAATATCGGCTACAGCCTGTTCATGCCACTTGCATTCAAACCTAGGGCTACTGAACCTGCAGAATTACCATGTTTACCCAAATCCAAAATGACTTCAAATTCAAGACAATCCCTCAATAATTAGATTCTATACATTGAAAATTATAAATGTGTTATAATTTTCCATATTTAGAATCTAATTAGTGGAAGGTCATCTTAAATTCATCCCCCCACTGCTGTGGAGAAAGCAGTGGCAAGGAGCGAGGGGCCAGAACTCACCTCTTGCTCCCCTGTCACCTGCTGCCCTCCCCATGCCTATCCTCCTTGCTCCCTGTCCCCTCTACCCCGTCCACTTTCCTTCTGCTACTGAGGCCTTGCCCCACCAGGGAGAAGTGGCAGCAGCACCTTGTTGGGCCAGGTCAGAGTTGAAGGTACTGGAGTCAGAGCAGAAGGTAAGGGTGGGAAGGGGAAGTTGGTGGGGACAGGCTGCATGTTCTCCCATGTGATCCCCCACAGCCACACATATGGGTCTCCTCCATTGCCTCATCCCCATCCTGCGATCTTCCCCATGCTCTCCCAGCTGCGTGCCCCCTCTGATACCAATCCCAGCTTGGGGCAGGCAGCATCTCAGCTCTGGTTTCAGCCCCAAACCTGGGGCTGAGACCAAAGATGAGCTGTCGCCTGCCTCAGGCCAATACTCAAATCCAAGGTGAGAGACTTCCTTGCCCCTCCCCCCATGCTGATTGAGGGAAAAAACTTGGTATTGGATTCTAGCAAAGACAGTGTTGATTCCTGTGGCTCCTCTCCTTGATCTCTGTCCATGTTACCTTGTACATTGGGTTGTGTTGGAGTGGCCCAAAGAGAGAATGACTGGTGGTGTATAGGAGATGTGAAAGCCACTGTGTTTGCATCTTCTCTGTCCAGAAGTCCCTCCACCCCACAATGGAGAGGTTCAGATTATGCATAGGGCCCTCTATGAATCTTCTGTACTTTTGTGGATTTCACTTTCATTGAATGCATAAGAAAATATGGACCAATATTAGAGGAAATATATGTTGGGGTGTGACCTCTCTAAATAGTTCTGTAATCTTGTGGTTGATATATATTTATTTAGCCGTTTCACTTGGATACCCGGTAGCATGGGGGGTCATTCTGACATCCACGGGCCTGCTCATATGGCTTCACAGGCCAGATCTGATCCACGGGCCATATGTTGGACACTCCTGCTTTAAATCAACCTGTATGGACTTTTTGAACCACCAGTAGGTTAGCAGTTTCTGAATCTGAGCTCCATATGTGAGTACTTGGGGAATCATGTTGTGTTGGTGCTGATTTGAAAGTGAGGTGGGAGTGGAGATTTGAAGAGATGATACTACTTGGTTTTTATATATCCCAAGTGTTATGACAGGAGAGGCACCCTTCCTGGCAACATTCTAGTAAAATGGATCCCATTGGGGCTGATTTGGAAGTCAAAGGAAACTCAACCCCCTCCCATTTAATTTTGTCCTTTTCCAGTTACACTTTCCATTTTTAGGTTTTTGCTAGGACAGGGCATTTTCACCCTCTTTCTCTTCCTCCTCCTTGAATGGATCCTTGTTAATGCAAGCAGCTCCTGTTTACTTCTTCTCACCTGTACTCTGTCTCCTTTCCTTTGTTGTTGTTCTATTGACTCCCTGAGGGCATACAGATGGTAGCCTGGCAGACAAATGAGGTGATACTACATGAGAGAGGGAGAGGGAGAGAAAAAAAGGGCTTCCAGCAAGAGTCCAGATCTCAGATTGTTGTGACACCACAGCATTTACTGTATGACAACAGCTGTTTATTGGACCTTGACAAGTTGCAGGTAATGTGTAATTTTAGAAAAACAGCTTAAGCACAGCCAGTATACTGTATGCATCTTGTCACACCTGCTAATATACCATGCTCCTGCCATTTATCACATTCAGTCAGCTAACAAATATTTTTACCTGGTTGCACTGCTATATTAGGTATGCTTTTTAAAGGCGAAACTTCCCTCACTTTCACAGTACTAGCACAAGGCCCAGGGACCTCTCAAAACAAATTAAAGCCTTATTAAATAGACTTTAAATGGCATATTGACCTTGTACTTCTCTGCAGAGGTTGAAGGTGGGTGGGGGTGGGGAAGGATTCACTTAACTTTAAGTGCAGGAAGGAGTTAATAGTAAGGCCATAAGGTGCATACTTGTAAGGATTTCATAACATGGCTATGAGGGATATAGGAATGCCCCTGAACTTATAGGAAACCTAGAACTTTCAACCAATTTTCCTTAGCATATTGTTTCTTTGAGAAGATAGGTGAAACAGTAAATATTGTGGGAAAAATTGTTCCGTATCCAATAAGCTTTATGAAATACATCTTATAAAAAGAACCCACCAAGCAGATGTCAAATGCTGTTTTTAGCTTAGAGGATGTAACAGTGCTGTTTGTTATGATATGTCAGCATATCGCTATATCAGATCCAAAATCTTTCACATGTAAAATAGCCAAGCTTGTAAAACAACAGTTCAGCAACACTGGGATGTAGTAGGCAGGGGGAAAAAAATAAAACCAGTCACAGTAGGATGAGTCATTTAGCTAGATGAGTTAAGCAAAACAAAGCTAGAGAAAACTTAAAATCCTATAGGGAGATTGCCTGAATATAGTACTGTATTTCTAATACAGCTCAGCAATTGGTAGAGGACACCTAGTGGAGGTTTGTAGAAACAGCACATTCCTGGTCAAGGCTTGTCTACATAGTGCTCCTCTTAACTTTCCTTGCTCCATGCAGCAGTCAATATATATATATATATGTGTATATATGTGTGTGTGTGTGAGAGAGAGTGAGAGAGAGAGAGAGAGAGATAAGGTTAGACATCCAGTGAAACACATTGCACAAGCCCTAGTAGAGAATGCAACTATGAGACCTTTTAGCCTCTTGTTCTCAGCCTGGCAAGATCGTGGGAAACAAATTCTTGGTCAAATTGTGCTGTAGCTTGAGAATAAAATTTGCCAGAGACCATTTTTCATGACTTAGTATTAATGTACATTTGTCAACCTGGGAGCAGTAATGACGGGATGTTGAGAGCTTTCAGTCCTGAGCCAAAATGACCAACAAGTGGTAAATCTGAGTGGGGGAGGGGGAGGGGGAAGGGGAGCAAATAAGAGGAGGAAAACTGGAAAGGGATTGAGGGAACTCCTTGAGGGGATATTAAGATGGACTGAAAAAGTCTTTTTTTGGTGCCATAACTTCCCCTTCGATCAGGAAACTGAGTGACAGCAAGAGCCACAAGGAACAAGAACTGAATAACTGTTATAAAGAGCTTAAAGTCTAGAGAGGCACTTGGTTTCCAGAGTGAGACTCAGAGGTATAAGTAGCCAAAACACTACAGTAATGAGACTATGGGCTAGAATGAAATTACAGCAAATGCTGCAGACTGAGCTTTGTCTTTCATTTAAATCTATCTAATTCTCTGGGTTGAGAATTGTTTCTCTTGATGTGAGATTTCCTGGGTTAGCCAGGGTTTTAGAGGAATTATACTTCCAAGAAAGACAATGTTTATCAAATGGTCATAATGGAAAACCTTGTTGTTTCACTTGCTGTTTGTTTTATCTGAGTTTCTTTGTTCCTTTTTCTTGTTTTGATAGACAAACCTTCCGTTGCTTAAGCTGCAATAGTCACTTTGGCTAAAAATAATAATATTCAAAAAGGAATCCAAATACTAAGTAATTTATATACCATTTGTCAGTGCTTGGGAGTAAATCGTGCATGTGTGTTTTTCCCCTCTGTTCACATGCTTTCTGTGTTCAATCTACTGAATGAGAGGCTAGGGATATATTTCTGATATTAAAATAATCTAAAAGGGATGATGAAGGCTAGAAAACTGCAATATGAGCTACCATGTGTCTTTTGAATGATGGGAGTACGTGTGTTATTTTTTCTTCACTATTCCCTTTTGCTCTGTTCCTATAGGAAGGGTAGACAGTAAAGTGAACTTTACAAGACAGCAGGATACTTGTAAATGTTAACATGCTGCCTTCTTGCAAGGCCTGAGACTGGTACAACCAGAAAGTTACATACACGGAGACAGGAAAAAAGGTAGCACAGTGGGTTTGCTTTTGTATGTTCTGTGTGTTGGGGTTTTTTTTTGTCGGTTGGTTGGTTGTTTTTTGTTTAAAAGATATTGCAGGCCTCCTTGTTGTTTCAAGTAGCTGATGAGAAAATATCTCAGCAAGGATCTTGATGAAAGTTAACCTTGTACTTATTTTGGAACCTCATCTTGGGAAGGTTGGCCTCATGATGGCATGTTTGGCATTTTGTCTTAACTGATCCTGATAATAAAAGTGGGGAAATTCAGGGTGGTGACTTTGTCAAAGCAAAAACCAGACGTTGATTGAATCAGTTATTACACCTGACTGATGCTCGTGGAGGTGGATGAAGTTTGGATGCATGGTAGTATTCGTGAAGCAAAAACACTTTCCTCGGCGCTCTTCAAAACAGAGGATAAAGACCATTTCAGGCCCCAACCAGGTGACAGTATAAGAGTGACACATTCTGCACTTTGGGAGAACAGTTTTGCATGCATTTGTTATACTAGAAATAGCTTTATTGTTTTGAAAAAAAGGGTGCAAATCTAATATATGACATGGACTACAGACCAGCACCAAAAAGCAAAACATTTTCCAACAACACAGTCTGGGGTTGTCACAGCTCCTTACTCCACACAAATGTCACTTGCACTTGCATATGCATGTCATTCATGGGTGCTTATTTTTTTTAACTGAGTCTTTGAAGTACCACCAGTTCTTATTCCTGGCTATCTATAGTTAACATTGCTGCTCTCCTGTGGGGCTCACAGAAGAAATGGGACTTTCCAAGGTATCTGAATGAGACCAGGGTGGGTATCTGGGACTGGAAGGTCATTCAGTGCCTTATGGCACAGAAAACTGGAATAGGAGGCCATGGCATGGACACGGGAGGAGGGTGGAAGGGACAAGAAGCAGCCACATAGGAGACCCGAGAGGTGGGCTTGGGCAGAGTTGTCCGGGGTCTTTAAGGAGAGGCCAATTGAGATTGCAGCATCAAGGGCCCAACAGATTCCCTTTGGCTTTCTGGTGCAGGGATGAATCCTTGAAAATTAGGGTTAGAAAGGACCGCAGGAGCTCATCTAGTCCAACCCCCTGCTCAAAGCAGGACCATCCCCAGGTAGCTCACCCCAGCCAAGGCTTTGTCTAGCTGGGTCTTAAAAACCTCCAAGGATGGAGAGTCTACCACCTCTCTGGGTAACCTGTTCCAGTGTTTTACTGCCCTCCTAGTGAGAAAATTCTTCCTAACATCTAACCTAAACTCTCCTTGCCACAACTGGAGACCATTGCTCCCTGTTCTGCCATCCACCACCACTGAGAACAGTCCAGCTCCATCCTCTTTCAAACCCCTCTTCCTGGATTTGAAGGCTGCTATTAAATTCCCCCCTCAGTCTCCTCTTTCGCAGACTAAATAAGCCCAGTTCCCTCAGCCTCTCCTCAGAAGCCCTGCCCCCAGCCCCCTCAACATATTCACTGCCCTCCACTGGAGTCCTCCTGGGCCTTGCCCATCTACATCCCAGCACCCTCCTGCCTAGGTCCCCCCAACAAGACCCCCTCACGGCTCTTCAGCACCACCCCCCCCACACTATGCCACAAGGGGCGGGGCCAGGGGAAGGTGGGCGTGGTTTGGCCGCGGGCAAATGGCAGCGCCGGCGTCCAATGGCGAGTGAGGAAATTGCCGAGGGCAGGGAGAGAGTGCGGAGGCGGGGCCAGAGGGAAAGGCTGGAGCGCGCGTGTTGGGGAGATAGGCAGAGCGTGCGAGACAGAGGGCGAGTGAGCGTGCGGCGGCGGGTCCCGCTGCCCCCTCCCTCCTCGCGCCGAGCAGCAGCGGGAGACGCGGGCTGGGCCGGGATGATGGGCGGCGCGCGGCAGGTAAAGTCCGCGGCGGCTCCGGCTGCGCCAGTGCGTGGGGAGCGGGTTGTACGGGAGGACCGCAGTGCATGGGGACTTGCAAAGGGAGAGCCGAGTGCGTTGGGGATGGGGGGAGTTGGAAGGGAGGACCTTAGTGTGTGGGGGTTGCAGCGTCCCGGGCCGGGGGAACCTGTCCCGGCGGCGGGGGGCAGGTGGCAGTCGGCGCCCTGCGCGGGGG
>NW_005842243.1:1232251-1235014 GCF_000455745.1 Alligator sinensis | reverse complement strand
TGTTTCTCTTTTTCTACCTTTTCTTTCTTCCCTCTTTTGTGTGCGCCTTCACTTCTGCAGCTCGACGCTAGATGGCCGGCTTGGCCCAGGCATGGGCGCTGCACGTCCCTGCCCGCCTCTGCCCCTCTCTTCTCCCCTCGCCGAGCTCCAGCTGCCCCCGCACGGGCCCGGCAGGACTTCCCAGCCGGCTCGGGAAGTCCTTTTTTTCACTTGTTGCTTGCCGCTTCCCGCTGCTTCTCTCTCTCCATCCTGGTGTTCTGCCTGCTCTGGCCAGTCTAAGGAGCCTGGTTTGTTTTTTTTTTTTTTGAGTCTGCATCTCCAATTGCTGGGCAGTGTTTGGATAGAGAAATGTCTGTGGAGATCTGTGCGGACTCTAGAAATCCAAGGATGCCCTTCATGGCGAGCGATGTGGCAGTAAGGGAAGTTTGAGGTTGGCTCTGAGGGGAAAAAAACTTTCTCATGAGGAGGGTGGTGAAGCACTGGAGCAGGTCACCTGGAGCAGCAGCTCTCAACCTTTTGTTTTTTCCCCCTGCCCACTTGTAAACATTGAGGGCCGGTCTCCCCCCAGTGCCCAGTAGCCCCTCTCAGGCTGGGACTCTGGCAGCATGCCAGGGCAGTGCTTCAGTTTCCCAAATATTTTGTCCTCTAAAGGAGAATCCATTTTTTAAGTTTGTTCATGGCCCTTTCATATATTCTTGGAACCCATTTTTGGCTTGCACGGGTTGAGAAACACTGACCCCGAGAGGCTGTGGAATCTCCATCCTTGGAGGTTTTTAAGACCAGGTAGACAAAGCCTTGACTGGGATGATCTAGCTGGGAATGGTCCTGCTTGGAGCAGGGGTTGGGCTTAGATGGCTTCAGAGGTCCCCTCCAACCCTCATTTTCTATGATTTTATGGTATAAGGACAGGTATCTTCCACTTGGAAACAATGCCATCAAAGTTACCCCTTTGTCTGATAGTTTGATGGTGTTTTTAAAAGAATTATGCTGTTTATTCATTTAACCTTTTTCTACAGCAGGGCGTTGGCAGCTGTGGCTCCCTTGAGTTACCTGTGGCAGGTTAGGGCGTTGTTAGGTCTGTGTTGTGTCCAGGGTGATGGGAGTCTTATGCAGAGTTCAGATGATAGATGTTTTGGATAGGGATGATCCTGCCTCAGGCAGGGGGTTGGACTAGGTGCCATCTGGAGGTCCCTTCCAGCCCAGCTTCTCTCTGATTCTGTGTCCTGAATTTCTGTTCCCCACCCAATCCTTTTTTTTTTTTTTTTTTTTTTTTTATTAAGTGGCAGGGTGGGTTAAGAAACTGCTGTCATTATGCAGTTCAATATTAAAACCTGCTTTTGGTCCAAGGAAGATCATCCTCAGTTTTGTTTGGAATGAACAAGTGCAACCTGCTCTTTTCTCCAAAGACCACTGGGTAGACAGATTTCAGCTTCAGATTCTTCTAACCGGGACCTCCTGAGCATATATTGATGACATTTCATAAAGGCTGGACATTGGGACCTTTGTCTGTGGCAGATTAGGGCATTGGGTCTGTTTTGTGTTGACAGTAGTCTTTTGTAGAGTTTATATTATGCATTGTATGTTCTTTAGCAATCCCTCGTAGTCAGGGATGATGGTCTTCCATGATTGTTTTATCTCTGTGGTCGAAGATGGCTGATGAGGTCCATCCAGGATTGACAGACTAATGCAGCTCGAATATGTGTTTCCATGTGGGGTGGGTGGTACTGGATTTTTTTTTTATTTGTCCACGACACATTGTTTCTGTTAGTCCTGCTTTTCCGTTTCCTGTTGTCGTGCAATTTCAAAGTACTGCGATCCCTGCAGCAGACTCATCCTCCATTTGGGGCAGTTCTGGGTGATTAGTCTCCCAGGAGTTGATGTTGATGTTACATGGATTGTAGAGGATGGTTTGGATAGAGATGATCCTGCCTCAGGCAGGGGGTTGAACTAGATGCCCTCTGGAGGGCCCTTCTAGCCTAACTTAGCTCTGATTCTAAATTCTGCAGTTATTAGATTCGCATTAAACTTTTAGTTCTGTCATGACACTTTTCTGATTGAATTTAAGTCACAGAGCATCAGACTTGCTAGGCTGATCCTAGGCCCAGTCTTACTTTTTGTTTAATGTGCTCAAAACTTAGTGGCACGCAGGAATAGACCCCATATTTGCAGTCTGTCTTTAGAAGATTTGGCTTTTAGAATCCCGCTTTGAAATGGGTTTTATTATTTATGCAAAAGATGTTTAAGTTGTCAAGGATTGTAATGCATTATGGATATTTGAACATCACTGAGGCTCCACAACAGTTGATTCATAATTTATGTAGTGTTCATATAAAACAAGATCACAGAAAGGTCTCTGAATCCATTGTCTTGGTTGTGCACAATCAGTACATTGTCTTTGCAGTTCATGAGGCTCTTGGATATAATATGAAGGAATAGCTACTTGTTAGGGTGCAAGACCATTTAATCAGTGACATTTTGATCAATGATGGAGCACAGCATTCTCTTATACCCAAAGTATAACATAAAACCTAGAATTAAGCTTAAACAGAAACAGAATCCCTCATAACTGGTATTCACATACCACACCTATGTTAGGGTGTTTTTAAAATGTTTCTATCCAAGGAGAATCAGTATTTCAGTTTTGACTCTGACAGCAAATAGGATGCAGGTTCTTTTTTTGGCAGACATTAATTATTGATGTGTGCCATTCCCCAAGTGCATGAAGAAACACAGTTTTGAATGAGCAGAGCCAAAAGAGGAACT
>NW_005842243.1:1208444-1232241 GCF_000455745.1 Alligator sinensis | reverse complement strand
GGACATTTACAAGTGAGCTGAGGCAAGCCAGTTTTCAGTTTCAGCTTTGTAGTGGACACAGCAGTCAGTTATTGAACCCAGAATTTTAACGTGTAGAGTATCAGTTTGTTCTGCACAGGCGGTAAGTAAATCATTTTCATTTGTCCAGATCACCCTATATTGTTGTTTTTTGGTTGGTTTGTTTGTTTTTTGAGCTTGAAGCGTCTCTCAGACGAACTGGTTTGGTAACAATGGGCAAGAGCTGCTGTGTAATTATTAGGGAGATACAAGATTCAACTTACAGATATTGTGGTTGTGGATGGAGGGGTGGGGTTTTGGATTATCTGGTTTCTCACATTAGTCATCCGACTCCCAACAGTAGTAATATCGACAGCTTGAATTGAAATCTTGCTTTGATGAATGCCGCTCTGAGTGCAATTTTTGCTTTGCAGTTTAAAATGCTTTACTATTCCTCTGTTGTTTATGCCTAGACCTGACAGGTGATTTGGACAAATTAGATTGTGAATCTGGGAAGTAAAGAATATATGACTATCTTTGCATTGCATAGATTACAGTATTGGATTTATAGTCACAATCTGTAATATGATGGGTAGTTTAATATGTATTTGATTATTTAAAACTATGAATATTTGTAAGCTGAAGACAACTAAAATCTTATGTAAAATGGCTTTTTATTTTTTGCATAGAATCTTATCCTCTCACAATCTGAGTTGGCTGGGTAGTTGAGAGTTTAAGGATACCTGGTCTTTCTCCAACCTGTTTATTCTGCCTGAATTTGTGGGAAGTACTAGGAGCCTTGTTATCTCAGGTTGTTCAAATGACTGCATGATGACACCTAGTTTATAGCTCTGATAAACAGAATAATTGTTTTGGTACTTGAAAAGGATGACTGAAATACTTACTGGTGTAAAAACATCACATACGTTATAAGTGTGATGATATCTACAGAGACCTGATGCATAATAACTATTTACACTCTAAATAAATTATAAGAATTTAAAAGAAGTACCAGTCCCTCTCTCTTTTTGACCTGGTTTAATTTTATTGCAGTAATGTTAAAGAGTTGACCTGTCCTGACAAAAGTAAAATTGGTGAAGACTGGAGATAGTTTTTGTTGCCTGTACTATAAAGTCCTCCGGTCAGTGCTTTTATAAAGCCATATGTAGGAAGAACTAAAAGAAGAGTTGAATGTTTCCAACTTGCAGGTCTTGCCTTCAGCTCAAAAAACTAGACCAGAATGTTGTAAGTTTTTAGTGTTGTACTAAATTATTTATTAGAACCTAAGTAGAAATTTGGGCTTGGATCATGAAGATGTAATTATGTTCTACAAGTGGGTTGCTCTAGTTTCCCTAGTGTTTTGAAGTAAGCAGTTGACTTTTACAGAATTAAGGATTTCTTCTTTAAAATAAAGTTTCTAATATAGGTTTTAATTTTTCAAATTTGTAATGAATGTGAATATATGCTCTTATCTTCCTGAAGCTGTGGGCAGACTTCTTGGTGCTGCTTATACATGTTAAAAAGGAGTAACTGCAGTTTGAGAACAAGGCCATTTTCTTAATTTCACTGCTGATGTTGAGGATTTTGTGGGCTTGTCAGATAATGAAACTGATATGAACTATGCTAACTTCACTTGAGCTGTTGGTGAAGGCTAGAAGAAGTACTGTAGGAAGGTCCTGTAGCTGTTCCTGAGAAGAATAAATAAAAGAGGCTGAAAGAGAGACAAAGAGTGACTAAGGGGCAGGCCAAATGGAGGTGATTACGTTGAGATACTTCTCTGTTGCCATCATAGGAGAGACTCTTGAGATTTCTGCCATATAGATTGACACTTTGGCTAAACTCTCAGAATTCTGAGTCAGTGATTTCTGTGGGGCCAGAATTTTGCTTTCATGCATCCTGAAGCTGATATGAAAGATTGAAGGGACCCTTATGTAGGCTTCAGGGCATCATCCTGGCAGGAATCCTCACTGTACTTTTCTTCCTCCTTAGCTTCCCCTAGGGAAACTGAGTTTTTAAACTGGGCAACGGTTGCAGACTCATTGGTGTTGTATTGCTGCTCTGTTGTCTGTACTATCCTGGAGCCAAGGAAGATAGTAGGTGTCTGGTTTAAAATAAAAAATCCTAAATTACATGGGAAGGATTTGATGAGGTTTATAGTAGAGCACTCCCAATCCAGTTACAGCGACTAGAGGCATAAGTGTAAATTCATATTTCCATTTTCCAAATTACCTTCATTCCCTCAATCTTTCTTTATTTTACACTTCATCAAGTCTTTGATAAAGGTATGGAATTGATGCAATCTATTAATACAACTAACATCTAGACTTTACATTAATACTACAATAAAAGCTACTCTGAACATACGTCAAGGGAAGGAATAACAGTATTAGATAAAAATCAGAATGTTTATTTTGCCCAGTAAATGCTCTCAAGTTGTTCAGTTAATATATTACTAGGCTACTTGTTTCTGAGCAAGCATTGAGCCACTGTGCAACAGACTGCAGGGCCAAAGCTGACCTATCTCTGGAATTCCTTAATGATGGATTTACTTCATAGAGGATTTGCATTCAGCACAGTCAGGTCTCCAGATAAATTGTTACAGGATACGAAAGAAGAGTGGCAGAATAGAAACAAGGACAATATACAGCTCTTAATAGTCGGTAAAGATGCATGTTAAAATATTTATGGCATGTTTTTCCCCTCATAAGAATGAGTTAAAAAGGAGCCCTGCAATTAATACATAGGGTAGCTGGCAAAATTCTGTTACTGGAAAAGCAATGCTGCCTTTTCATTTTATATTCTATGGAGAGCCTTTGTGCAAGTGACAAGAGAGAATTTAAATCTTTTTGTTTCTGAGCTCCAGAAATTACGCCCCCTTTGGTTGTATTAATTTGTGGTTTCTAGTTCAGAATGAACTATTTCCTAGTTTTAGGTCTCTTAAGTCACCGTCAAGAGCAACTCTTTCCTCAGGCATGTTCATACATTCTGGGTACTAGAAGCAAATATTTAAAATGTTCTTAATTTGAAATGCTGTTACAATACTAGCATGTCCCAGAGTAAAGGAAAAATGTACGTGTTTGGATACATGCATCTTGTTACGATTATTTTGCTTATTGCTGTGGCCAGCTGCTCTTGAAGAATTAGGAACACTTTAAGGTGAAGAGGTTATCCTTGCTGTTCTGGTGGAATAAAGTAGACCCAGTCATTGCTTTGTCAGGTTGTCAGGACAACAGCTTATTATTGTTCTGGCTGTTTTTTTCCCCCTGCATCAATGGAGGGAGCTGTTCAAAAGAGTGACTGGCTACCCTGCCACGTTGGGGCTGCGAAGATTGACATTTGTGATTTGGCTTACGTATATTGCTCTGGATTTGTCAAGTAAAAATTCCCATTGATGATGAATGCTAACCCACTCTGAGAATAATCGTTAGTTGAACAAATGCAGAATATCCTGTTATGTTTACGCATCTTTGCCCTATTTTTCTAAGTGGCACTTTCATTACATCTCTGTTTTCGTCCATTTTGAGACTCAAAGCAAAATGTTTGAAATTTGACAGCGTGGAACTTGTGATATGGGTAGAGACAAGGCAGGAATTGGTTTAGGGGCTACATTGTGTCAGTTTGCATAGTCTGACATTGGAGAGCTAACAAGTAAAACCACTAGGGATCCCCGCTCTCATTAGATTTATTTGGTCATGTCTGCCATGAAAAACATTTCATGGAGTGATTTGATGGAGTGTCTAGTGATAAGCTATTTGCTAATCTTATTAGTTTTGCCAGATGGAAATTGGATACTCTGTACTTCTAAAAGTCTGTATTCTCTGTAACATACCAAATAGATAAGGAATGCCCATTATTATACCAGTCACTTGTGCACGAGAAACAAAATTTCTAAGAATGTAGCTATCTAATTGTGGTAAAAAATGTTAAATAATTATAACTATATTTATTTTAGTTTGTTGACATGCTCAGGAGAAGTCTGGAGGGGGAAGAGACTTTTTTAAAAAAAAAAGAAACTACATATGGGACTTGTTTTTACAGATATCAGTGCATCAAGAAACTGTCTTCTTTCTTGGTTTAGGAATTGCTTAGATTTATGTGTTGGGTGTATTTGTCAATTAGCAGTTGTTCAGGTACTAAAAATCTGTCCATGAGAACAATGCCCTACCGTTTCCAACTTCTTGCCAGACCAGCAATTTTTCACTCCTGCTTGCTTTCTACCTTGGGGTTTGTAATGTGTGCCTACTGCAGTTTTTCTCTTCTTGTATCTTTATTTAGCATTTGGCTGCTATTTTATGTATTTTGGCATATCACAGTTTTGTAAATACTGCAAATGTCAGGCATTGTTTCAAAGTTGTGGATATACAGATATTAATTTGCACGCCCAAATGACCAGCTAGGTATCGAAGTCACCATTTGCTTGTGAAAATACTGTGACTTTGTGTAAAATGTGTATTTGAACATACGATCTCCGTGTATCTTTGAAAAACATGCATACTGACACTCCTCACAAATTCTTTCTTTTCTCTTTCCTTTGTAGACTGAATTCAACAATGTCAGCATTCCAGTTGATTCATTTCACTACATTCAATGTCCCCGTAGGTCAGAAGTTGTCAAAATTTTTCACTGTGAGGACAAAGTTTAATAGAGATTCTCATGGATTGTTTCTTCCTCCTTATACAATTCTGTGAAACATGCAACTCTTGAGCCATGCAACTGCAGAACGTTTCTTTTTGTGGTGGTGGGGCGGGGGGCGGGGGGGCCAGCGATACTAGTCCCTTACGTGTACAAATAATATTAGTTTAAATGTGTTAAATCCTTTCCTATTTTTTATATGCAATTTAGCAAGTAGTAGACCGCAGTATCTGTTTTGCATAGTAGCCAGTTCTCTCTAGACTACCACCATGTGGTTCACAGATTGGCATTGGTGACTGGCGCAGTCTGAGAACCTCTGCTAATCAGAAAAAAATATTAACAGGTCTCATAAGCAGAGCATATTGTATCCATATAGTGTTTCAATCCTAATAATAATTTTAAGTTGGTGTTCAGTCTGTCTTTCAGAGCACTCCATCAACATCTAATTTAAGCAAAGCTACATTGTTTGCAGTTAGCAGACTCTTACATTGAGGCATTAATGTTTCAAGATGGATCATTCCTTTCCAGGTTGACATTGATTAAAAAATACAATTTTTCATCTTGGGATTGTATAGATGATGAAAGTCGAATCTTCCTATTTTGTATACACTCTCCCCTTTTTCCTTCCTCTCAGAAAAGAAAAGCAATCTGGAGCCTTTGTAGTTTTGTGTAAAACTTGAATGTAGAAATGTCTTGCAGTTTGTGAGAATGGTGGCCTTGGTATAGAATTGAGCAAGAATTTCAGTTGTTATTCAACTGTAGTATGCTTTACTTCTTATCCATAGTAAAAAGATTTTTTTTGTTTTTGTCATGATGTTGACAAGAGTGATGAAATGTCTAAGATGATATTAATATAATGTACTCTTCTTGTGTGCTGGGGTAGGTGGCAGGGCATTGAAGAGGTACTGGAGCCTATGCAGGGGAAAAGGAGCACAGCTATGCTGAGCCCCCAAGATTGGGGATGGGGAGCAAAAGCAAGTCACTTTTTTTCTGCTTCTGAAATGGGAGGTGACAGCAGCCCTACCAGTATTTGCTGGGCCCCTACATAAAATTCTCTCACAGGCCCTAGAGAACTTGTTAAGGCTCCAGAGACATGAGTGTTATGGACTTGTGCTAAAGTTTGCCCCCAGTTGATTCTGGTATAAATGTTTACTTGTTCATTTTAGATTGGGGAGTCAAAAGCAGCCAGATTTGGTGCTAGCACATTATTCCCTTTTTGCCATTGACTAGAAATTGGTGTTCCTTATCTATACTGGGCTGATCGTGGAATTGGGAGGACTTTTGACTTTACATGTGTCTTGCTTAAATAAAACGATAGTATTCCACTAAAGGAATGCAGATACTTACAAGTTTAAAACTATAATTTGGGATTCAACAAAAGAATAAGCACTTAAAGAAAATAGCATCCTTTCAGGTTTTGTCCCAGATATAACTTACTCACCTTGTCACTGAATTATAAAACATGAATAGCAATGTTCATGTTTGAGCATGTGAACATGCACTAAACTACTCAACTGGCTGTCTTCCAAAAGATTGTTTCACAGTTAGAGTGAGCAGGACAATTTGAGTTTGAAGCTGGCTCTCAGCCAATCAAAGCAAGTGATGTAACTACTGATTCAGCTTCTTTGCCCTGACTACTAAATTTAGTACAATGAAGCCTTGGTAATCCATGCTTGATTTATCCATGTGGCTAGATAGATGAAATATTTTGGAGGCATTTGACAATCTATTTTGGAATCCAAATGTAAAGTCCTCGGGTCTGATTATCTAAAAATGATCGGTCTTCTGTGTGTAGTTCAGGCGCGGATCCAGAGGGCTACAGAATAGGGATGTAAATATCATTAAAAAATTACCTGTTTAACGTCCTCAAATTATATTGGTTAGACAGTCCCACTGCAGAGGGGCAGGGTGGTGTGGGGAGCTAGAACCAAGGGTGATGTATGGGACTGCAGTGAGTTCTGCTGTCAGCTGGAACAAGTCTGTGGTCACAGTGGGCTCTGTGCGGGAGTGGGCATGTAGCGGTGCCTGCAGCGACTGTGGGGCAGCGGGGTCCCCAGCTCCATGCTGCCCACTGTTGGGGAATGACTCTGGCAGGGGCTTCCTGGGAGGTGGTGTGATCCAGGCTGTAGCATTGTGTGATTTCTGCAGCAGGGAGAAAACTAGCTGTTAGCTGGGAGAGTGGGGTCGGGCAGAGCTGTGGCGGAGCCAACAGGGCTTAAATAGGAGTGAGCTCAGTGGCAGGGCTGCCATCACGTGCTTTAGGGGTGGGTTGCTTGGAGCCAGGCACCCCCCATCACTCCCCATAGCATCCACAAGGGCTTCCATCTGCTGGGACAACTGTGTTATGTTATGCCCAGGTGTCTCCAGCCTGTGGGCACCCACAGCCTGAGGCAGCACTTCTGCCTGCCCACCCACCCCTGGACTTCTGCTTGGGAAGGACCTGTGGTGGCTCTCCCAGCCTGGGAGCATGTGGTGGATGGATGTGGAACACAGGATTGCGCTTGAGGCATCCATCTGTGGGCTGAGTGCCCTTTGCAAGGAGCCATGGCACTGGGGCAAGCCCTCAGCTCAGCAGGAGGAGTGCTGTATCTGCTGCTGGCTCTGTCTGCACGGGGAAGGGATCATGCTGCTCCCTTTCTGATCTGGGAGGTAAATGTTAAACAGTGTAAGTGTAATTACCGTTTAACCTTTTACATCCCTAGCATGGATGCACCCCACTTCCTGAACACTTGGCAGGGGCAGCAGTAAGGGACTTCTTTAAGCCCTCAAAGCAAGTAAAACTTCACTCCTCACTACTTTCCTTTCCATGCTCATAAGCCTGTCCCATTTCCATCCTCTTCCCCTCACCTGCCCCTGCCACAGCCAGCTGTCCCTGCTGTTTTGTGGGTGAGGGCAGCTCCAGAGCTGCTCCTGTTGGGCTGCCCAGGAGATGGGCTCAGCCCAGTCCAGCAGCAGCAGAAGCAGCAGCAGGCGAGTTTCCCCTCCCTGCCTGGTCTCCCTGCGTATTCTCTGCCAACCCAGGAGCAGGTGTGGGGAAGGGAGAACCCACCCACCTGCTGTTGTATTCATGCTGTCCCCAAGGACACAACAGCGCCAGACCAGAGTAGGGGGGAGGGGGTGTACTTTTAAACAGGAAGGGGAAGGGGGGATTCTTACCTGCTTTGATGACTTAAATTCCCAGCTGTTGCTGCTGTGACTTGGTCTGCCTGCCTTTTGGCGGGTGTGGATTGGGATTGTGGGTCAAAGTACAGTGTTTGTTTGGGAGGTTTTTGATAGCTGGTTCTATAAAGATCCTGAAAAACCCTCTAGCTTTAAAAGGTAACTTTTAAAAGTACTTTTTAAAATCTATGCAAATAGTGGTTGAACCTAAGTGAAAGGTGTGAGTATTGTCACAACCCAAAGGGTGTGATTTTTGTTTTTGTGTGCTTCGGCACTGCTAAATTGTTCCCACTAAATTACAGCTTCTTTGCACAGTGGAGTTTTCTGCTGCAAAAGAGAACCCCGGTGCAAGGGAGAATTTCCCGCCAATTTGAAGCTCTCTTTGCAGGGTGCATTTCTTTGTTGCAGCACAGAAATGCTCGTTGCAAAGAGTTCCCGCCATTTGTATGCTAATTCGAGTCCCATTATTGGCCAGTTCTAAATTATTCACACGGGGCGGCTAGTGATTGGCTTGCTAGCCGTATAAAAGGCTTGAGTGGTTTCCGCCCAAGTTGGAGGACTCCACGAACAAGGGAGGAGGAGACTTCATGCTGTGTGAAGATCTCTAAGCGCTGCGGATCCTTATGGACCCAGTGCATTTAAAGCAGGCAACAGAGGTCTGATCAACCTCTAGCCTCTCCCCGCCGCCGAGCGCAATCCAGATGTATCCCTTCCTGCGCGCAAAAGAACTGGACCCACGGAGCCTAGCAAACTTCGTGAGAATGAGTGAGCAGAAAGACCCACGGAGCCTAGCAAACTTCGTGTGAGTTTATTCAGAGCTCTTTCGGACGAGTACTTTCTTCGGCTGACACGACGGGCTCGCGTGTTCAGAGGCTTCAGCCGGATTGGGCTAGAGTTCACGAGTCTAGAACTCTTGTCTGCCTCTCTTCTTTCCTGTCTGTAACTGCAACTTAAGCAAGTTTTCAGCCTGCACCACTGCCATCTCGGTGTAAGTAAACAATCTTTTAAGCTACCGATACGCGTCTGTGCCTAATTCCAGCTCGACGGCCTTCCCTCTCCAACCCGGCGTGCCCGGGCTGCTGGCCACAGCCCGCGTGCAGCACGAAAAAGGGCTCGGGTCGCTCCCGGCCCGCACAAGTATATGCTTAGAATAGCATAACAAACACTTGGTTTGAGCCAGATGTGTATTAGATAAATGCACTTTTATCTCATATAGAAGCAGGACAGAGAATGGGGAGAATTTTGTCTTTTAAGGTCATTTTAATCCTAGTGCTTCTCAACTGGTAGAGGAGGCTGGCTCATTGCTTCTTGAAGATTATGCTTGCTGCGGGGAGTGGGAACCTTCTCTTTCCACCATTTGCCTGATGTTGTCTGAGATTTGGAGAATCTCAGGACCTGTCTACATGTTCATAAATATTATCATATTAAAGGCTGCAAATATGGATTTTTATTGCAAACCTGTCTCTTTGGGGTGCTGGTGATATGAAGTTCTAGATTGGCAGCCCTAGGCTGAAATCCTGTTTAGTCCTAAATCAAGGACAGTACAAGAAACAATAACACACATAACGCTTGAGGAACTTGGGTCATTGAATCTTGCGCTCCCTGCCCCCCCCCTCCCCCCCAAGCTATCACATTCAGGTCATTAATGCTTTTCATAAACTGCTTAAGCATTATCTTGAAACTAAGTTTTTTTTTTTTTTTTTTTTGTTGCTATTGCTCCTATTGGAAGGCTTTCCAAGGATCTCCTTACTTTAATGAGTAGGAACATTATTTTAATTTCCAGCTTGAATTTGTTCTTGGTCAGTTTATACCTGTTTTTTTTGGTGCCAGAATTGACCATCACTTTAAATAGCAATTCTCCTTCCAATGCTGATAAAAAGCAGTCCTATCCATCTTGCTCCTTATTTGCTAAGCCAAACAAGCCAAGCTGTCTCCTAACCATCCTCCTAGTCTGTCTCTACACCTTGAACCTTTCTCAAACATGGGTGACCAGACATGCACATAGTATTCTAGGTAACACCTCACCAGTGACTAGTGCAATGGCATTAATATTCTCCTGTCACTTGGAAATGCCTTTCCTGAAACACCCTGGGACACGCTATATTTTCCTTTTTCAGTGCTACATCACAATGTGGCTCACTGGCATCGTGCAATTTGAAAACTATACTTGTGTCTTTTTTTTTTCTTTCTTTTGTCATTTCTGACCAGTAGGGTATAGTGAAAACTTGTACTAGTCCTTAGGTGTATGATATTTCACTTCATACTGTTATATTTCATTCTGCTTTGTTACCCAAGTTTTTTAAGGTCTTCTGGTTCTTCCTTGGTATTGTAATGCTCCTCTGTATTGGTTATATCTCCCAACTTTGTGAATTCTGCATATGTCATTAGTGCGCTCTTTCTAATGCCATGGTCATTAATGATCCTGGAAAAGTTCTACCACTAACCTCCTTCCATTCTGATAGTTCTACCCTTCAGCTAGTTCTTGGACTGATTCCTGTCTTCCCTAGGTAATTAATGAAAATATTAATAACTGTTAGTCCAAAGCCTGATCCTTGAGGAACTCCGTTAGTAAATACCCTCCATCCCAGAAATTCCCCTCTTCTCTTTCGCTGCAGTCCATTATCACCATATCTTGTTTAGTCAGTTCCTTTACAGTTTGTATTCTTTTACAGGTCACTTTACAATTCATATCTCTTTCTATTTAACTAACAGTTTCCAGTGTGGCACCATATCAAATGCTTTATTGCAATCTAGATTGGATCCTACTGCATTTTCTCTCTCTGTAGAGTCAATTATCTTGAAAAAGCATCAGATTTGTCCAATGTGATCCTCCTATGATAAATCTATCTTGCGTTTTTATACCATTTTTCATTTTTTTCTGATTTCTTTTTGTTGCCTTACTAATGTGCCTCAGTGTTGACTCAGATCATTTTAAAGGACAGAGGGCACTTTAGGACGTAATGACTAGAGTCCTTTGGTATTTCTAGCAAAGTGCCCCCACTGCAACATCATCCCAAAACTACCACAGATATTGTGATGTGTATGCATGTGTTGTTTTTTTTTGAGGGGGGCAGTGTTTATATAATAGGCAATTGAGATGTATACAAATTTAAATACAGACGAAAAATATAACTGCTTTTGCCCAGCGGTTCAAGTCTAGGCTAAAATACATCATTTAGAGGCAAAAACATTTCACTTCTTGCTCTGACAGTGTGATTACTTGTACATACATAAACTTAGAGTGTGAGGGAGTCTCCTTAATAGTGTGGTTCCCTAGATTTTGAATTTTGTTCTTAGGATGAAGCAGGTTACCCCTTAAGTAAATATCTAAAGGTAATAGGATGTTTATTTAGAGGCAGTTACTATAGTAAATAAAATAGGTTAACCTGAATTGATCTTATTTTACTATAAGAAGATTTCAGTTTGTGAACTGATTTGATTGTACCAACTCTTATGAGACACCATGAGAAGGAAAGTAAGTAATTGCATGGGAAAATGTTTATCTTCCAAAAAAAAAAAAAAAAAGCTTAAATAATCCTTGATGTAGAATTGAATCCTTAACTGTTCTAGGGGAATGACCCAGTAATTCATGAGCAACTGCCTCTCTCTAGCTAATGTGGGACTTCCATATTTTTGTGAAAGTCAAGTCAGTTGCTTGTTAAAACATTCCTTAAACATGCATGTATTAAATTTAGGATGTTGGAAAAATGAGTTAGGAAGTGAGAGCATTTATTTTGAAAGGACTTTTTATAAATGATAGAACAAGAAGATATGTCTTTGACTTTTTAATGGTCAGTTAGGTGGCATCATTCAAATTGTAATGTGATAGTTGATTATTGTACATTAAACATGATATTGTTAAACGTACATAGTTCTTTTCTTAAAAAGAACAAAATCAAAATAAAGCATTCACTACAAATGTGCCTTTTCTGGTCCCAGACGAATGCCCCGCCCCCCCCCCCCCACCCCCCCCCCCCCCCCCCCAATACCTTATTTTTCAGATGACTACAGTCAGATATCCTAATAATGAGACTTTGTTTGCAAAAAACTGATCTTTTTGTAAAATAGGGGGTACTCTGTTCTGAACATTAAGGCAGTGGGGATTAAGTGCTCTACACTTCATGGATAGCAAGTTGCTAGCTGTGCAAAATACAATGCAATCCTTCAGCATGCTTGCTCACATTGACACTTTTCAGGAATTCAGTGATTTATCTAAGATGAGGCTCTACAACCTGTGACTCATGGGCCAAATCTGCCTATGGAACCTTTGGATCCAGCCCATGGCGGTAGGCTATTGGCAGCATTTGGCAGAGAGGGACATTGGTTCTGGGTGCTCTCTCCATGCTGTTGTGGGAATGAATGCCAGCTGTGACAGGGTCCTAGCACCTGCCCATCCCATTCCTCCATCTGTAGGTAGAAAAGATGGCCTATCCCTGGTCTAAGGTATCTTTTCTAAAAACACAAGGCTCAAGTCTCCACCCAAAAACCTTGGCCTTTAATGGGTGTTGGGAACTTTAAAGATCTAAAGCCCTTGACACCTTTCCACATGTTTCTTGCCCACTTGCAAGAGTATGAGAGTCTTGTGGATGGGGAACAGAATGCCTCTTATATGGTAGTAAACCTTTTGATCCTGGTCACTAAACTGAATATCGGTAGCAGTAGTCCCATGATATGAGGATGTCAGTCTTCCAGTAGATAGGGAAGTCCTTGGTGAATCTGGAGATGGCAGAGGCCAATCTGAGATCTGTATGTTTGACTGCATATATGACAGTTCCAGAAAGAAGGAATCAGAACTCTTGGTAGAGATATGATGGCTTTTCTTAGACCAACTAGACAGTTGCAGAAAAATTCCTTAATTTGCAAGTTTTCAGGCACACGCACCCTTTCTCAGGCATGGGAGAGTACAAAGATTGTAAAATTTCTTCCGGGTGGAAATGACAATTCATTTCACAGGAGACCTGAAGGAAGAAGTTTGTTGATGTAACCCTGTTCCCCACTAGTTCATCTGCGAATCCAGATGGTCTCAATGATGATCTAATAAGCAATAGTAACAGCTTCCTTTTTTTCGTGCTGTCTACTTCCATCCACTTTATTAGGTCTTTGACTTCTAAAGGGCTCCAATCAATCTGGCTGTGTGTTGTTGGCTTCTCTGCTTTGCTGGTCCAGATTGGTGGTAACAAATGCCTCTGTTTTTCAAGTCCTTTTTACAAAGCTGGATCTGGGGTTCAGAATTACAGTAGTGGAAAATACAGAGCAGAACCTTTTGGAACATCTTACCAGACTGTAATCCAACAGCTGTCTGGTCAAAGTGAGCTCCTTTCCCCAGGATGCTCGTCACACTTACACCCCCCCCTTGGTGTAAATGCATGTAAATGTGTTTTGTGATAGCTTTTCCCCACATTAAATAAAGCCCACATCACAAATACCACAGCAAACCAGTACTGGAATCTTTGATGAATCGTGTAGGATAATTTTAATTTATATAAAATAGACAAAGTGACAAACTTAGCTGATTTGTGCCTACAGAGGGAGTAGGGATTTTACTTTCCTTTTGAGCCTTCTAGCTCTGAGACTTGCTTTTAATTATTTGCACTTTTCTATCATTAGTGAGACTTAATGTGGATGAGGAGGAGAGAATAGTTGATGCTTTTTGTGGACATCTTAACTACCCCTTGCTAACACTACCCTACGATTGCATTAAACCCTTTCTTTTGAATCTGGGATATTACAGATAAAATGAATCAGAAACCTTAAGGGTCAGCAGGATGTTTTATGTATCTTTCTGAATATATGTAATGGTAATCTCTTTCTTTTTGGTGACTGGAAACATAAAGGGAAAGCTACACACACGTGTGTTGGTCACAAGTTTTTCCTTTTAAAATAATACAACCCTGAGCAGAGCAACTGATGCAACAATTTCAGTAGTTTTCTTTTTTAACCTAGGAGGCATATTGCTCTTAATTCATACAATCATTTAAAAAAACCAAATCCTGAGCACTGTACAATATGTAATTCACTTAATGAAAAATGAAAGTTGAAAACAGCATGGCTGTAGGTGAAAAGCTTTTCAGAAACCTCTGACTGCATGTCAGATGGAAGTGGGTAGCCACAGGTGGCAAACTTCCTGAAATAAGTCCTTTAAAAATATTTTATAAGTAAAATGTATCTAATTCTCTCCTAATCTGAATAGAATTGTTGAATGTTCCCCCCCACTGCTTATTATTTGTAGTCAGGTTACCTGTTTGTCTATGCTTGGTTTTTTTTTTTTTTAAGCTTTCATGCTTCCAGGTCTCAACCATCTTTCCCTCGGGCCCTGGTTGTCTACTTTTAAAAAACCTTATTAAGCTGAAGAAACAAAAATGTTGTTTTTCTTTCGAGTCAGTTAACTCAGTCTGATAAAATTCAGTGTTCAACAGTATAATTTGGACTTTTCAAATCATGACTGAAAGAATATATTTTCCCTTCTTTCTTCCCTTCTGGATAGCACTCTGAATTCCAGGCATGCTTCCAAAGCAGTCCAGCAGCACCTTGGATCAAGGCTATATTTGCTCTGCCTGGCCAAACTGTACTGGTCAAAGGGAACAGAGAACAAGGAAAAAAAACACATCAAGAATATGAGAATAGCTTTATTGCTACTGTTGCTAGTAGCGTGGGGAGGGAAAGGAATGAAGTTGGTAGTGGTTCAGAAACGGAAGAGAGAATTCTTTCTTAGCATAACTGATCTCTCTTCATTAATGACATACCCACTTGATGCAGCATCAGCATTGCATACGATTGCTTTATAACTAGTGCTTAGAATTCATTAATATGGGCATTTTGTCTGACTTATACAGTTCTGTGGGTGATCATGAAGTCTTGAAGCTTTTTCATTTGCTAGAAGCTTGTCTGATCCCTGAACCCTCTCCCAAGAAGGGGATATCTCAGTTGAAATGGGGATTTTGAAAATGATGGTCTTCAGAGATTGCAGACTACTGGCATAATCCCCAGTCTCCTATTATTGCTGTGCCTCACTTTTTTTTAATAGCTTTTGCTAGCTGTAATAAGTTGATATCTGTTCAGGTCAGTGGTTTGTTTGCAACTTCCAAAAGAAGAAATGTTTTCCGTGTTTGTTTAGGGCTAGGTGATTACATTGTTTGCTGTGTTGAGATTTTTGTGATGAAACAAGGGGTGACTGGTGCCTCCTGAGTCTGGGGGGGGCACAGTTTGGGCAGGTCTGGCGGCAGGCCAGAAGTCCCATATCCACTCCTATACTTTTGTACTGCAGCTTAGTGCCGCCTCCCTCCTCTCCCCCCCACCCAAACACGCTGGTGGCCCGCGCGGCAAAAAAAACTGCTCTGTGCTGAGTCGGGAGCCAATCTTAGGGGAGACACGTGCCCCCCTATGTCCCCCCTAACAGTCGCCTGTGGATGAAACCATTCTTATTTGAGAAAAAAAGTCTGTTTAGTTCCACCGAAATTAACACACGATGTGAATCAACTTGAGTGACATGAAACAACATTGGTCATTAGCATTATAAGGACATGGTCTGAACTTGTGATGGTAATTATTTTAAATGTAGTAATAAATCTTGAAGAGGATTTATATGTGAATTAAAGACAACATAGCGTAAAGGATGTGGCATTGTCATAAACCTTTTCTTTTCTCCTTTTCTTTTCTTTTTCTTTTTCTTTTCTTTTCTTTTCTTGTGAGCCTCCATAAGTTTCCCCATCAGCTACAAAGTGTCAGTCTGAATAAACCTTTGTAATATGCCGGTTAAACCTATTTACTCTCTTCTAGATTTGCTGGTACTTAAAGGATCAGAGCAAGCTCTGGGGGGAAAACACTCACCCCTTTTATGGTACAAACTTCTTTATTATTAATTATTATTATTTTAAAAATTGTATTCACAGGTTTATCAATAACAAGTCTTTTATAAAGACCCCAGGCTATACATGTGTTTGGAGACAAAAGGACTGTGATGGACAACCATACAAATAAACTGGTAGGGGCACCACACTATCTTGCTATAAGTAGAATGGGAAAACTTCCTGATCCAGGCCAGTCCAAGCTTTTGCTGCCAAACTGTTAAGTCTTACGTACCTTTTTGATTTCCTCTTAGAAAACTGATGTCATTGCATTTTCTCAGTACTTATGGTAAACAAACCAATCTAATACAGCCCCAAGCCCCAGTCTGAGGCAGATTTCTTAGTGGGGAGCTTTCTTCTTCCACTTGCATTTCTTACCCACATTCAGAAGGAGTGGGCTTCTCTTTTTCTTTGCTCTGGGACTTATGCAAAGAGAAACGGATGAGAGCAGAGCTATCGAAGGCATTCTGTCTTCACACTTGCTCAGGCATGGAGAAATTAAGTAAAAATGAGGGGATCTGAGTGTAGAAAAAAACTGAAGAACTGAGCCTATCAGAGTAATTAATCCCTTATGCTAAGGATGGCTTATACACCAGCAATGGATATCCTGATGGAGTACCTCAAGCAGTCAGATTTTCCTGGGAATACATTACTGTAAGCTTCATAGCTTAGTTGGTAGGGTGACTGGCGGTGAACTGGACGAATTTGGGTTTGATCTCAAGGGAGGGAAGTGGGTTTCTACTTCCATTTAACCTCCTATCCAGTGGGTATCAGGAGCTACTTGAGGCTAAAAAGGGGCCAAAGTGCCACATCACCTCCTCGTGCCAACGGTAAAGAGATAGTGAAGCCCTGCCTCTGTTGCCTCAGCGGGCCTGTAAACAGGGCACCTTTTTTTACATTGCCCTAAAGATTTACTGCTAGGCTTTATGATAAAAATACTAGTATGGAGTCTTTGGCCAGACCCAGACATGCAGGCATATGTGGTTTGTGGCACTGCAGACCACTTTGCAGTACCACAAACCGCACCCCTTGCACATTAAACCATGTGTGGTGCTGCTAATTTGCAGTGCTGGGGCAAAATTTGATACCGGGATTTTTCAGTAGTAAAAAAATAGAAAAGGGGAAAAAAAAAAACAACGCATGCCAAAGTTGGGGACAGTGTGCATTGAGTTGGGGGAGTGGGCAGCCCTGGGCTCTGCTGTTTGTTGCTTTCCAGTGTCCATGTGCCTGAGCATGGGGGCTCTGCCGCCTCACCTGTCTCAAGTCACACTGAACCCTAACCAGCTGCTCTGTGGCTGACTGGGGCATAGAGTGACTCAGTGTAGGGACCCCACAGTAGACCCCCTGTGCTGAGGCACATGGAGATGAGGGAACATCCAGCTCAGGGCTGCCTGCTCCCCTGTCTTGAGGCACACTGTGCTGGCCAGCTGGGGTGCAGGGTGCCTCAAATGCAGGGGCTCTGCAGTATGCAGAGAAGGGAGCAGACACCTCTGGGATGCCTGCTCCCCTGTCTCCATGCGTCACTCCCCAGCTGGCTGGGGCATAGGGTGCCTCAGCACAGGGGCTTCCTGCTGACTAGTCCCTGCGGTGAGGCACCCTTTGGGCAGCATGTGCACTGTGGCACAAAGTAGTGGCATAAATTTGTGCCGCTACTACTTGTGCTGGTGCAAACGCACGCCCCTGCTTGTGTAGATGCAGCCTTTGTCTGCTTCCAGGTGAGCGTGGGCGTGTGGTATGTGGCACAGCAGACCCATCTATGGCACCATACACTGCATAGTCAGGCATTCCCTGTTCTGCTACCTCGCAGCACAGGGGTTTTTTTGACTCTGGGAAATCCTAGGGTCAAAAAAACCCATGTGGATAAAAAGCAGGGTGGTGCATGTGGTGTAGTGCACACTACCCAAAACTGAAGCCTGGCTGGCTGGAGCCAAACTTCAGCTGCTGGCCAGGCTCTCAGCTGCAGGAGTGCTGTGGCTGCAGCTTTCCCAGCCCCCAGGACTTGAGGTAAGGTTTGCTGGAGCCAGCACAGTTGCTCGTCCCAGCCTTCCCTATCCCACCTGGGGTAACTTACTGCATGCCAGAGCACGTGTGGCACAGGCATTACCTGGGGACAGGTAGCAGCGGCACAAGATATGCCACTACTACTTGTCCCCAGGGAACCAAATGTCTGTGCTTGTCTGTATGTGGTCTTTGAGTTTTGTCAGTCAAATGTTCCGGTTTCCTGCTACAGGAAAGTCGGTGTCAAATCTATCCTCAGCATGTAAGAGGGTGATAATTTTGAGTAGTAAAAAATCTAATCACGTGAGAGAGGGTGATTCAGATATAATTTTCAGCTAGTGCTCCGAGATACATGCTAGGTCAGGATAAAGTTCTTTCACCTACGCAACATTGTGGGCATGTTGAAGTATGGTGCTTTACTTGCTTTCTGATCCACTGGATATGGGTCATTGCTAGAAACAAACTGATGGATTCATGGTCTAGTATAATAAATCCCGTATAGTGATACTTGTCATGTAGCTGGTAAAAATGGTAAATAAGTTTTACATTTTCAGTGTCAAGTGGAACCATATCCTTTGTACCATCTGTTATAAAGTACAACCTCTACAACTTTAAATAATTATAGACAAGTTGCTATTATGATACTGGAAGAAAAGTAAATGATGTTTCATCAGGATTTGTTCTTGTCTTTGACTTGCTTGTATTGCCTTGTGCTTTTGATTTGAGGGGCTTTGAACAGGCTGTTTTATAGTGCCTTGAGAATGACATTTTGTAGTGTGAGGAAAATGAAGCTACAATTAATTAAAAATAAAAACCCAACAATTTATGGACAGTGTTAATCTGTCATAGGTTATTTTTAAGTAGAGCTGCATTTGTTTGATGTGCATAATGGATACTGTTCAAAATTAGAATGCAAGACTGTTAATGAATCATTCTTCCCCATGAACTGTCTCTCTCTATGGGATGCAGGCAAGGTCATATTTTGATATAACAGATTTTTCTCCAACTAGCTTAAATCTAAATATGACAAAAAGTCAACGTGGTTGAAACACTCCTAACTTTTGAAATCAGTGTGACCTTTGAAGATCATGCATGTCTGCATGTGTAGTATCAGATTGACTGATATATGTGTACGCAACTTTTTTGTTTCAGAAAATAACCTGCTGTGTATGGTTACCAATGAATTTATGGCATTTTTTGAATTAGCTGTTGAAAGGGCAGTTATAAGTATAGTAACGTTTTGCATAAGAAAATTGCATGGTTACATCTCGGCTTCAGCCTCCTAAAGGCAAAAACATCTTTTCCCCTTTCTGTACTTTGTTTAGGGCTGTTGCAGCTTGTCATTTTGTCATTTAGAAGTTACAGTTGCTAGCCTTCAAGAGTCATCTTGATACAGGATGTGTTACAGATGGAACGGGTTGATGCTGTTAATTTTCTGCCAATAACTGAAGGATTCATGGAACTTTCCCAGTGATAAGGACACAGCTGTTTGTGATACTCTCTTCCTCAGAGAAGTTATCTTTGGAGCTGTGATTTCGATTTGGGGCAGCAGTAGCAGCTAAAGCAGCTGCAGATGGTACATTTTCAGCTCCATGCTGTGGCAGTTTGAGAGGGTTTTCTGCATTTCTTTTGTTGGCATGTAACAAAAGAGTAGCATAGTGCTTGACCAGCTAGATCAAGAGAATTTACAGTCTAAAAACTTTTTACAATACAGATTTTTTTTCCTCTGCTAAAATTAAAATACAGCACTTCTGTTTTTCAGAACAGAGAGGCGCAGCTATTCCAGGAATGTAGAGAGTCTGTACTTCATGATTCACATACACTTTCAAATAATCCCTTCCTGCCTGTTTTTGTGCCACTAAGTTTCAACAGACTGAGAAAAATAAGTCAGCTCTAGGTCATGTGGCACATTTTTTTCTTTTTCTTTTTTGTGCTCCCCACTGAGTATTTGGTGCGTCACAAGCCTGGTAAATACAAAGAGAAACTTACCAAGACTGCTTTCTCTGCTTGGAGATGAATAGAAGCCCGATGGATTACAAATCCTTTTCTAACTTCTTCGTTAACTTTCTTCCAAATGAGAACCACAACATCTAATAAACCTTAGTCCCAGTCCCCAGGTTTTGTGTCCGTGTAGCTGACTTGTAGGCCAGTCTGGCTAATTTGTATGATTATTCCAAATACACTTCCAGTATGCCAGAAATGTAATACACTTGAGACTTGACCTTTGTTTGTCATCGTTTTCTCTTGGCACCTTCAGGCACAATTTACAGTCTTCTGATCAGAAGGTGGGGTCAAACAGACAGACATTTTTGTCATTGTCTACAAAATGGAAACTGCAAAATTATCACTAGAGCTATTCTGCTTTCACCCAGTCCCAGATTCAAGCAGTGGCAAGTAATAAGAATCTCTTGTCATATTTCACAGATCAGGATGTCAAACTCATTCAGCCCAGATCAGGTCCATGATCCCCTCATCCTCCCTCTCCCAGCATACAGAATCCAGCAGTTGCTCCACATTCATGAAGTGCAGATTCTGGAGCAGCTGGAATAGGCACCGTGTGTGGTGCAGTCCAGCCGGGGACACCTAGCATGGTGCCCACCCCAGCTGGACTGTATCACACGTGGCACCCACTCTGGGAATTACGCTGCACTTCCCGGTACATTCTCTGCTCTAGTCCATCTGGGACCCTTGCTGCATGTGGTGCTCAGAGGTGCAATATACAGCACAGGTCCTGGACTGGTTGGAGTGGGTGTCTTGTCTTGTTCAGTCCTGGAGTTGTTCAGGGTGGGCACTATGAACAGAGTGGGTCCTGCAGTGGATGCTGCATGTGGCACAGTCCAGCTGAGGCAGACATCACATGCAGTGTGACATCTACCCTGGAAGGTCTGGGATCTGTGCTACATGCCCATGGCTTCCCTGTGCTGCGTGCAGCACTTGTTCCAGCTGCTCTGGTCCCCAAGGATTGCACCACACGCTTGCCTGTGGAGCGCAGTTGCGGAGTGACTGAAGTGGGTTTGGCGTGGGTCCCAGGCTCTGCCAATAGGACTGGTTTGGCACGTGCCGTGTCTCATGTGGGTCTCGTCTGATCCAGGGGCAGAATCTCGGGCCAGGTGGTGGGCTCCATATCTGTCCAGCCCAGCCCAGCCATGTGGGCCATATGTTTGACACCCTGTCATAGACTCTCTATGGCCAGGTACAGACATTCATTTTCTCCTGGGAGAGTTGCTGCTGGATTCCCCCATCCCTGTGGCCTCTCTTGCTAGCCCTGGGCACGTGGAAGGAGTGGAGGGGGATGAGCTGGATTGCAAGGTGCTGGGCACACTGCTGAGAGCATGAGGGGCTGGCATAGGGGTTGCCTGGGGGTGAGGAAGGGCAGAGGAAGGCAGCAGCAGTGGCAGCCCCAGAGGAGCAGCCTCAGGTGCCACTGGAGTATCTGAGGCAGACTCAGAGTGCTGGACTAGGGAAGAGAGCATTTATCTCCTCCCATGGGGAATCTCACAGCACATTTCTGTTTCTTGTTTTGTGACATACCCTTTTGGAATCGCTGCTTTAAACTATATCTGGAATAATACTTAATTAGATGTTCTCAGTACATTGAGAGAAACCCATGCCGCTGTGCATCATTACAAAGGCCCTTGCCTCTCTTGGATAGCAAAAACTTCTAGGGATGTCTGGGATAATTACTTACCGAGGGTGACATTTTCATTAGCAGTACCTTCATATATCACTCAAACACTGTAACAAACAGCCTGTACTTAAGTGGTGGTCCTGCACGAGTCAGTTGCAAACTATAGCCCAGTTTTGTATTGCCAGTCCTTTCTCTGTATGTACGTGTGTGTTATTGCCCATGTGAAGGGAACAAAGGGACACTTTCTGTTGAAAAATGAGGTCATAGAGACAGACAGAAGAGTAGAAGAGTTAGTTACAGAACTGAGCAGCCACCAGCTGAGGCTGCATATGCACATTCAAATAACCTGGGAGAATTCTCTGGGTAGAGCCATGAGTACAGACATTTGAATGCTGAAGCCCTGAAGAACAGAGAGCTTGTACTTCTGACACTGTACGGCCAGAGGAGTACCCTATGCACTAGAGGTGCATCATTACATTGACCCAATATTGGATTGGCACAGATATGAAGAAAATTGATTGCATTGGAAATTGGCCTGATTTAGCCGGTAAATGCCCATGTGTGCATGCAGCCACAGCACAGAATGCAGGCAGCAAGGAGCACAGCCTGGCAACTTGAACATCTGTGTGCAGCTGGTAAGTCTGTTGTGGTGGACAGGGATGGGGGAGGGAAGGGGTGCGGGGAGGGCAGATCAATACCCCTGCAGTGAGGGAGGGAGGGAGCGGGGCAGGTTGTCTTGGAGGTGGTGGGGAGGGGCGTCTCCTGACAATGCGTGCACCCTGGGAGGGCACAAGGGGGGTGGTGTGTGACCCAGATCTGCTGGGGGAGGTGGGGGTTGCAGCTGCGGGTTGGGGCCAGGGCTGCGCTTGGCTCTTTCTGGCGGGTGGGAGTTGGGCTGGGGCTGTGCTGGGGGGTGGGCAGTGGTGGTGGTGCTAGGAGGCGGGGCTATGGCAAAATTTGGCGTGGCTGCAGCCCCTCCCTGTAGCCCCCTTCCAGTGCTGCTGTCGCTTGTTCCAAGTGCAGCCTGGCGCAGCCCCTGCCGGGAAGAGCCTGGCACTGCCCCACCCTGAGCAGATTTGGGGGCACATGTCTGCCCCATGCCCTTTCAGGGTGTGTGCAGGGGCAGGAGTTGCCTGCTATCCAGCGCCCCCCGGATGAGCTGTGGCTCCGTCCTGTGCCGCGCCCCATCCCCATCCCCACTCCCTTCCTTTCCACCACAACAGACTTACCAGCTGCACGCAGCTTTTATCGGAAATCGGATTGGTATTGACTGATTATGCCTCCTTAAAAATCAGCTATCGGTATCAGCCTCCAAAATCTCTATTGGTGCATCCCTACTGTGCACATATCTCAGTGTGTTCTATGGGCTTCCTTTGTTGGCCTAGTGACAGAAGGCAGCAGTGATTGGCTGACCCAGATTGTCCATGGTCAGTCTATATTTCCCTGTAGCGCACTATGGGGATTGGGAAGGAGGAGTGTTCTGGAGCAGCAGAGTCCAGCGAGCAACATAGTCTTCCTGGGGGGATGCGGGAGAAGCTGGAAGACTGTTCTCTTGTGAGAGAAGGCTTGACATGTATAGACATTTACTGTCTCAGGAGAAACAGTGCCGGGAGTGATTTAACCCTGGTTGTTCCCAGGTTATTTTTGTCCTGGAGTGGCTTTTACTCTAGGAGAAAAAGCTTGATTTCTGTTTCTCTACCTTTTTAATATGAATTTTGCTACTCCATGTGCCTCAGCATCAAAGGCTCCTACTACTGGGAAGTCTTCAGATGGTCATTGAATGTACACTCATTGTTTCTCGAGAGAGAGCAATGACTCTCCCAGGAGAAACTGAATGTCTGCATGCGGCTTGAGTGAAAGATAAGAGAAACTTCATAAAGCAGAGAATCACATTATAGCCTGTTAGACATTAATAAATTATGGAGAGTGGGTGAAAAACCCAAATTGTTTGTATGGACATTTTTTACTAAAAATGAACTTGGAAAACCTAAAGCTAAGTGTAATTTGTGTTGGGGGTACTGACACGTGTAGATAAAATGGAGAAATGCCATCTGAATTCTTGCTGTGGGAGTTAGGTGACTGTTGCAGAGGTTATTGTGGTCAGACCACAAGATGGAGAAAACATCTGCATTAAAGCTTATTTTCCTTTTTCATTAGTTTTTTACTTTATTTTGGCAGCATCATCACATGAAGTCTTTCAGTGAAGATATGAGTGAGAAAGTGAAGCTAATTCTGTTTTTGCACCTTTTAATAAGAATGTTGCTACTCAGTGTGCCTCAGTACCAAAAGCTCCTACTACTGAGAAGTCTTCATATGGTCATTGAATTTAGTGATGGGGTGTTTTTTAATCAAATGTCTGATGCTTATGAAAATTACTAAATTTTCTTAGCAAAACACATGGCCATTTCAGCAGTATGCCATATCATGTAGCTGAAAGTTCTTGTGCTACACTGTTTTCATAAATTCATGTCCAGTTTATGAAGTTCATAGTAGGAAATGGCTTGCAGGAAGTTTTAATGAATTCAGAATCAGATGATGT
>NW_005842243.1:1205652-1208413 GCF_000455745.1 Alligator sinensis | reverse complement strand
AGACTGGACTTTTATTTCAGAGACTCCTCATGTGCCTCTCATATCTGGATGGAATAATCATTACAAAGGGCTTACCAACTTCCTGATAACAACTCCTCCCCCCCCCGCGCCAAGTGTCACTTATTCTAGTACATTAGTGAGTATCACCAGGCAGCTGACTGGTGACTAATGTAATCAATGATTTGGGTCTGTTGAAAGCTATTTGGATTGTGACTGACAGTATAGATGATAGGAAAGCTACTTGGATTTATTTAAACAAATATCTGTAACTTCTTATGTTATGGAGATACTGTTCCTTTGCTGTTGCTCTTTTGTGTTATTGAAGATCTGAAACCTTTCTCATGTGTCAAAAGCGAAAAGCATTGTCAAGACTTAGAAAAAAACCCCAAGTACCAGCTCTAGCATCGTTTTGTGTAGCACTCAATTACATCCACACTAAATAAGTGTTGTCATGTTTAGAGGTATAATAAAAATGTAAGATCTTAATATGTGCAAGTAAGCACTTCAGTCAGGTGCTGTTGCAGGGGTGTCTGAGTGTCTTCTTCAGTAGATCCTCTCTGACACTGTAGATGACCTGTCTTTTGGATGTGAAACTCAAAATTCATTTCAGTGCTTGAATCTGTAGCTCAGTCTGTTCCCAGTATGGAAAATAGTACATCTACATGATGTACTACTTGGGCTGATGCCAAGAATAATTTCCTGCATATTTAAAAAAAAACAAAAACTTATTTTGTAAGAATATTAAATAAAGTCCACTTACAAAATCTGAAGCAAAAAAGATAATAGACTGAATAACACCATGGGAAAGTCAAGTGATTGCTCCCAAAAATAGTGCTGTTACCATTTTGATTCATGTTGTTAGGGTTAAGACTTTTCTGATGGCAACTTATGATATTTGTAGTTGGTGTTGCGAATTTTAAAGAGCATGAAAACAAATTAATTCTGGCAGAATTTAAAAGGAAAAAGCCTATTCACTTTTTTTTTTTTTTTTAAACCAAACTATGTGGAGTGCAGTCATAGTAGTTGAATGAAAAGAGCTTTCAGTTTTATCATGGTGGAAAGGATTGAGTTCTCCTTGCACAGTAAAATAATGAGGTTATAGAATAAATTAAAAAAACAAACAAAAACCTCTTTCCTGTGACGGATACCATAGATTTCTGAGAATTAAAAAAAAAAAAAAAAAAAAAAAAAGTACAAAGTAGACTTGTCTTTGCTTGAACAATGAAGGTAAATCAATCAGTTTTACTTTACCAGTATTTAATCACTCTTGCTTTCATTCTCATGCATTTGCTTTATGCTGTGTTGTTGGCTTTGTAAGTAATACAGATGGATATTCAAATTTCCATTTGAATTGGGTAAACAGAA
This sequence comes from Alligator sinensis, assembly GCF_000455745.1. Classification (NCBI taxonomy): domain Eukaryota; kingdom Metazoa; phylum Chordata; order Crocodylia; family Alligatoridae; genus Alligator; species Alligator sinensis. The sequence continues at coordinate 1,207,048 of NW_005842243.1, read as the reverse complement.
GCTGGTAATTTCGTTTGGTCTTTGGTTAATCTGTAGCCTAGTAAAGGTGTGATTTTCTTTTCCTTTTTCTTTTCTGTGTGCGTGTGTGTGCGCGCGCACGTGCATCTGCACCGCCTTAATTCAGTGAATGGGGGTATGAAGTAGTAGACTTGTATAACCTGCATGGAAACCAATGCTAACAAGTTTTCCAGGGACCTGAGGTATGCATTTATGTTGCTGGCCATATATCAGTGCTGGCCTGTGTTGCTGGCCTGCGCTGATATATGCTGCCATTTCTTCAACTTTTTGTTACTCTTGCTAAAAGCACATTAGCTGTAATGAACATGTACTGTTAGTTTCAAAAGTGTTCTTTTGACTCTGCCTCTTGATACCATAATACGGGGTATCAAAAATATAGCCTTCAGGCTGGTTAGGGCCTATGAAATGTAATTATTCAGCCCCTGGTGCTGCCCTGGGTCTGGAGTTGACCCCCACGCTGCATGTGGCACCTCTTTCCGCTGGTCTGGGACCACCCAGTCTGGGGTGGGTGCTATGAGCAGCGTGGGTCTCAGACTGCCTGGAGAGAGTGCCATATGTGCTTAATCCATCATAGAAGCAGGGGGATGTGGCTCTGTAGCCCCTGTACTCTGTAGTCTGGTCCACAGGGCTGGCCATGTGCCATTTACCAGCCTACAGTGCCAGATGTTTGACACCCCTGCCATAATAGAGCGAAACTGTGCCTTGTAGCCAGTCTCTTCACACCTGCATGACAAGTGAATTACTCCCTAAACAAAAGCAAGAGACTATCCTTGTCTCCATACCATCTCCATGGTATAGGTCAGATTACCATGTATTAGATGACATCATATTCTCACTGGTATCAGTACCAATACTTGTATTGCCTTCTAATATGGGGCCAGGCTTTCTCCCCTGTTCTCTTTCTCTTCTGTGGGATGAAAAACTATCACCCGTTTTTATCTATCAGGCTGTCATGACCCAAAAGGCATGATTGTGTGTGCGCTTCGGCACCAGAATTATCCCCGCCAAGTTGCAGAGCATTGCACGGGAGTGTTTCCTGTAGCAAGAGGAAACCCCGGTGCAGGGACGAGTTTCCCGCCTTTTCTGCAGCTTCTTTTGCAGGGTGCATTGCTCAAGTTGCAAGAAGAATGTACGGTGCAAAAGAGTTCCTGCCACCGGTGTGCAAATTTGTTCCCCGTGATTGGCTAGTGCTTAATTATTCACACGTGGCGGCTAGCGATTGGCCTGTTAGCCGTATAAGAGGCTTGAGCAGTTTCCGCCCAAGCTGAAGAGGACTCCACATCCATCTTGTGGGGACTCTGGGTACACGGCAGGGTAATAGAAACCCTGTGTGAGATCCAGAGGAGCCTGGCGGCCTGATCCACCGCCCACCTCTTCC
>NW_005842243.1:1181996-1205594 GCF_000455745.1 Alligator sinensis | reverse complement strand
GAGCTCTGCACCGTGGAGCCTAGCAACCTCCACGAGACCGTCTGTGTTGTCTGTCTGTAACTGCAACTCAATCAAGTTTTCCAGCCTGCACCATTGCCATCTCGGTGTAAGTAAACAATCTTTAAAACTACCGATATGTGTCTGTGCCTAATTCCAGCTCGAAGGCCTTCCCTCTTCGACCCGGCGTGCCCGGGCTGCTGGCCACAGCCCGCGTGCAGCGCGAAAAGGGCTCGGGTCGCTCCCTGTCCGCACACAGACCACTCTGGGATAATGGGACTCATCTGTCTTATTGACAATCCTTAGTTAGGCTAGGTATACTTAGAGTGGGATATTGCCTGCACAAGTAATCTCTTACAAGCGTCTACCCTCCAGGTATAAAACAGATTAGTATCTTTACCTTGTCTGCTCAACACATCTTGGCTTCTGTCCCAGAATAACTGAAAACACCAGAGTTACAGCTTCACGTTGTATCCTTCTCATGGATAGGAAAAGTTGGGAACTCACTCAAGCAGCATACAATTGTCTGAACTCATATGTTTCAATCTATTAAATCATGTAATATATGCAGGGGGTGTGTAGGGCTCATTACACTAGATAATCTTTTCCAAGCACTTCCTACCTTTGTTGACCCTACTTTACCTCAGCAGTGCTAACATTGTTTCAAATGCCATTGTGGGCACATTTACACATGCCCTTGAACGCAAATTAGCCTATTTTAATGTGCATTAAAACATGGCTGAAAAAAACCTGGGGCATTTATTTATACACATACTGTTTTTTAGTGATGCGCTGGAGATCCGCCGCTTTGGAGCGGACTCAATTAATTGAATCTGCTCTGCACGTGAGCTGAGGTGACCTGCACTATGCCGTGTGCAGTTGTGTAAGTAGTGAAATGCGTGTCAGCGTGCAGAAAATGGTGGCGGTGTGCTTTTGAATTAAAGCACCTCTGAGGTGTTTCTAGTTCAGAAGCGTGCCACTGCCATTTTTTTCAGTGCTGATGCTCCTTTCACCACTTGTATAACTGCATGTGTCGTAGTGCCGGGAGACTTTTCAAAGCACCCTGTGCTTCAACGCATACATGTGTAAAAATGCCCAGGCTATTTAGTTAATGCACATTAAAATAGGCTAATGCACATTAAACATCACTTTAAAACTGTGCTCTTTAGCTAATGTGCATTAAGACAAGCTGCTGTGCATTTTCCTAGTACCTGACAATGGAGGTATTAGATTTAATGCATTTTAACTACATTAATGCACATGTAGATGTGCCCTGTTAAACATGTTCTGAGCCAGGTTAGAAAAAGTGATACTTCAAAATGGTGATGATAGCCAGAAGGTCTTCACCAGAGATGCCTGTATGACTAACTGCTTGTAGAGCTCAACCACTGCTAAGAATGGCTGGATGTTTTTTCAGAAGTTTCTAAAGCAAGATCTTGTTCTGTATGCGTTCTGTTTCTTGTTTCTCGATTGTGTCTTCTAGATCCCACTGGTAGCAGGCAGCTGAGATTTAATTGGCCATCTGACAAAGTTGAAGTAAATACTAGTATTGGATGGATATCCCAAGGAGTCAAACTTTTTTTTTTTCTCTGATGCTTTTCTAATACCTAGAGTACTTCTCCCTGACCTCTACTGAATGTGTTCTGGGAAGACTGGGGTGGGGGTTTAATAGTCAAGTAAAAAAAGACAATACTTTTGGAATACTTGGGTTTGTTTGCTGACTGGTAAGGTTTCTCACCCTCCAGTTGGAAGGTGCATAAGCTTATGGGGGCAGAAAATTTTTAATACTTCTCTTTATGTAAAGAGAACTGGAAAACTTCCTAGATGCCTGAGGAAGTATACTATATCTTCTTTGCACTTAAAACTGAAAGGGGTGGGGGGTAGCAGGTGTTTAATTTAATTAATCTCAAAACATTTGTGCTTGGAGTTCAAGTAGGTGTTAAAAAACAGAATTTTCACCAGTCTGACTTAAGTAACACAGAGAGAGAAATTTTGAATTTTTCCTTTTTAACAATGTCATGATTCTTGACTTCATGTATCTTAGTGTCTTCAAGACTGTCAGACTGAATTTTTGAAAGAAAATAATTATTTTACTTAAAAGAATGTATGCCTTTACTGTACATGAAAAAAGAAGCAAAACAAACAGGTACTATTATTTTTATTTCCTTTGCTGGTTACCATCCTAATTAGCCTTCATTTTGAATACCTTGTACTCTTGTTTAAATATTTTTTTTTAGTAGGTTATATTTCAGTTTTGAAGGTGTTTGGGCTTGGATTTTTTTTGGTCAGGGACTCAAGTGGGAAAATTTTAGCACTAGCAATACATTTTAAAATTAGTTATAATATCATTAAATTTGAGAACTCAGGTGGGATGTGGTAGTCTTTTTTTGGAGGTGTAGTACTGTATTATCATTCTTGGTGACCGTGTCTACGTGAGGCACTTTACGGCGCAGTAGACTAAGCTACCCGCATATGCAGATAGTAAATTTACTGCGCAGTAAAGCCGAATAGCATTAATTGCATGTGTAGATGCACCCACTGACTATCAGCTGGAAGCACTGAAGAGCTGCTGAGAGAGCACTTTAAATTCAGCTCCTGATAGAAAAGAAACACATTTCTGTTAGCAACATTTTTTTTAGTACCTTAGAGGTATAAGGACAAAAAAAAAAGGAAAATTTTGAAATTTAAGGAAGAAGGTGCAAACTAAGATTGGCTTCTACTCTCAAAACTTTCCACTCGGCTCTAAAGGACTTGCAGTGAAGATTCTAGGACATACTATTACGTATCTGGTTGAGTGGGGCCTGGTTGTTGTAGAGAGTAACATTGGAACCCAACAGATGTGTCGGGGTTTCAGATTTTTAAGGCATGGATATCTTGATGGGATTATTAAGGGCAGTGATGAAAGGCTGAAACTCCTTCATAGAGAGCAAAGGTATACATAGTCTGGAGAGTGAGTGATTTGAATAACTATCTGTTTAGTCAGTAGTGACTCTCTGGAATGACTGATGTTATCCTGATCTTCATTCTTCTCCATTAAATCTTCTGTAGTTTACAGAAGACCGTTTTGGTGCCTTAATTCTGTTTTGTGACTTCTGAATATTATTTGTTAACAGTATTTTAACTCTTCCCTCCCACCCCCAATTAACTGAAGTTCATTTACAATCAGCTTGAAACTTAATGAGGCAGTTTGTCTGGGAATAAAATAAACTATTGTTCTGAGAACTTTGAGTCATAGACTGAAACATGGCAACACAATTGACTTGTAAAGTTAATCATTAGATTTTTTGACAGCAGTTCAGTTGATTTTACAACAGTATAAATATTCTCATGTTTAGGCTGACCATACAACCTCCTGCTGTTTGAGATTAGTCACAAAACTTCATGTAATGAAGCCCCTGTTGCCCTCAGCTGCATCAGTATTATTTGCCATTGCTGTAATAAAGCAGAAAAAGTCAGTTTTCAGTAGTTTGTCTGATAACATATGTAATTATATTGAGGAGAATCACTTATTCAGGCCAATTCATTTAAAATAGTAATTGGTACCAATTAATGTATAAAAGTTCACTGTGATTTTTTTTTTTTTTTTTTTTTTAACTTCCAATTTGCATGGTGGAATAAACCCTTATTAAAGGAGTAAAAAGTATTGTTAAATAGTCTTGCTAGTTTTAAAAGGAGGAATGCGTCAGTGATTTGTGTGCCAGCATTGGGCTTGGGAGATGTGTTAAGAGTCCTGTTCCATAACGGACTTCCTGTGAGAACCTGTTTTGGTTCTTGGCTCCCACAGGTTTCTGTGGGAGTTTGGCACCTAAATAAATGTTTGCTGCCTTTTGAGGCATGTTAACCTGCTGTGGGCACATCTACACATGCACTTTAATGCACAGTAGCTTATTTTCCTGTGGATTAAAGCATCATGGAAAATACTATGCTATTATGCTAATGCGCAGTAAAATAGGCTACTGTGCAATTGTCACCTAAAAACTGTGCACATTTGTCATTGTGCATTAAGGTAGCCTCAATCACATTTGTTTGTTTAGTACCTCACATTGGAGGTACTAAATTTAACATGCATTAGGAAAAGTACCTTAATGTAGATGTGCCCAGTGTTTCCATTTCCATTCACTAAGATGGGAATAAGGGTACTCCCTATTATGCAGGGGCTTTGTGCAGATGGATAATGAAGTGCTCAAGGTGTTACAGTCAGGGGAGCTAAGAAATTACTTGAGAGAGAGAATCTGTATTATGAACAATTGGATCTAAGGCTTTTGTCTCATCAAACACATTTTGTGTGTGTGTGTGTAATGTGTATATAATATATGTATATATTGTGTGTGTATATCGATATAGATATTGATATAGATATCGCTATAGATATGGTTTTTGCATGTGTAGCAATTTAGTAATCAGGCAAGTTTGTTTATTTTTATTTATTTATTTTTAAAATGTGAATAAGATTACAAAGCTTTTTACAAAGGAGTTTAGTATTATTATCCCCCAGATCTCCTATGTGCAAAATTGAGGCATATAGGAGAAATGACTTGCCTGAGGTTCACTCAGATAGCCAACAGTAGTGTAGGGAATGGAACATAAGTCTCTTTTGAGTCCCAGGCAGTGACCAAGCTAGATAGCTATGCTACCCTCTTTTACATTTAAACCCTCTCTCTTATATCTCCTCTGTAATGCATTGGTCTGTATTGTTCTAACATGGTTTTAGGTAGTATGTATCCATATATTAAAACAAGTTAATATCAATGTCGTATCTGTTGTAATGGTTGCAAGCGCTTAAACTTCAAATACAAGAATGTATGGATATTTTCTTGTGCAAATGAGTAAAGGTGTATACAAAGAAATAATTGGTTTTCTTTAATTCTGTTACCAATATAAAAAATAGGTACATAACTTCTTGCATGATAAGATGGAACAAGTTAAGAATATACTAAATGGCTGCTGTGAGTGTCTGTTTTTAAAGAAGGACAGGGTGAACGAAAGGTCTGATTTATAGTTTTCCCCCTTAAACTCTGTGAATGACATCAAATTGAGAATTCATCAGTTTTATAGAGAGAAAATATGAGAAGCAAGATATTTGATACTGGGTGATAGGAGGCTTTCTCTCTCATAAAGATCAGACACTAGATGTATATACACTTCCTGAGTTTTCAAGGAAATGGGCGTGTCAAGTTTTAAAGGATATTTTTAAAACTCATCAGATATTTTAAAGGCTATTTTAAAAGGTCATCAGATTTGGGGAAGGTCCTTAATTATTAAAAAGTGAATAAACTCCATTGTTTGAAAATGGAGTGAAGGGTGAAATAAAAACTGAAATCTCCTGAGCTCAATTTTGAAACTTACCACTGTCTTCAAACACTTGGTGGGAGAGCATTTAGAAAAACAGTTTAAGGATGGCCACATATGAATGTTGCCAGGGATGGCATTTCATGGTTGGTTAACCTGCAGCATTCTTTTGAAAAATTTGCACTGAAGAAATTAGTTAGCCCTGCTAGAAGGCAGGGTAGATTTGCGGCAAGGGGACCACATGTGTAGCAGTGGGCTCTGGACTAGGAGCAGTGGCCTCAAGCTTCAGCAGGGGAAATTTAAATTGGAGATTAGGAGGAACGTTTCAGTCTGAGTGTGGTCAAGCATTGGAGCAAGATACCAAGAAATGTTGTGGAATCTCTATTCTGGAAACTTTTGGATAGATGCTTGACTGGGATGTTTTAGTTGGGGATGATCCTGCTCTGAGCAAGGGGGCAGGACTGGAAGACCCCCTGAGGTCCCTTCTAGTCCTAGTTTCCTATGATCCTGTATCAGTGATTTTTAGCCAGAGTACCATGGCGTCCTGGGGTGATGGAGATCCTTTCAAAGGTGCCACAGGGTGTTACCCAATGTTAGCACCGTTAGGTGTACAAACAAAAATTAACAAGAGAAAACCAGAGATTTTCAAATAAGAATTCACAGTGTAAAACCATTCTGACCTGTTGTTTTTTTCCCTGAGTTCTTTGCAACAGTAGAATTGCTCTTTTATCTTTTTGTAGTAAAAAATGGAGTGAAAACTAAGAGATGTCATTTTTCCAAGGAGTGCCTTCAGTCTATCAAGGGGTGCCCCAAGCTTAACGAGGGCTGCCTTGAGTTTATCATGGTGTGCCTTCAGTTTGCAAAGGTTGAGAACCACTGTCCTATATTGACAGAGAACATGTACATGGTACTGAAATATAAGACAAAAGAAATAATGGATAGCATGATTTCCATCTTCCCATCCTGAAACAAATTTTGGGCTTGTATAGTAGGATTATGGACTATATTAGGCAATCATAACTATAGATGTCAGCTCTGTTGGAAATGCTTGCAAACTTACTGTTACAGTAAGGTCATCATGTATATGAACTTTGCTGCCACTGTTCCTCCAACATCTAGGCCTTGTCCAAAATGTGCCATGTTTTCCTTTATGGCATTTTGTAAATCAAGTTCTTGCTTTCTGTCTTGGTATTTTAGACTCAGTTTCTAATAAATTGATATTTTGAGTATTATAATCATCTTCTCTTATCTGTTGTATTCACCCCTACTTCCTCTAATCCATACAAAATACATCTGTTAAAATAAGCTGTATTTTAATTTGATTGCTTTGGGTCACTTCAAACCTACTCTAAATCACTTCTGACTCCTGTTTTTATGGCTTGTGAAGATAAACTCCTTTGTTTTTGTTTGTCTCTGCAACCTACGTATCAAGCTTATCGTTGGTTGTCTCAGTGCTGTTTTTCCACTTCTCTTTCAGCTATATTCAGAGCTGATTTTGCTTCTCAGTCTTCTGAAGTAAATAGATCAATGTGTTTTCATGGAAAACTTAGAGGGGTTGTCAACCGGGGTTACTTGAGAAGGCCTTAGATGATATGTACAGGCGCTACCGCGCACCATCCTGCACTGCTGCCCGGTCAGATGCAGGAGATAGGGGGAAGCTCGCTTGGTGGCTGTGCCACACCGTCCCCCCCCGCCCCGGTGTCTGGCTGCTGGGGGTACACTGCTCCATGTCCAGCTGCCAGGGATACACTGGTTGAAAAAGGTTGAAAACCCCTGACTTAGAAAATTTTAAGACCTTCTCTACTACTTGCCCTGTATTGGGTTGCAGCCTTACCTTGGCATTTACTTATAAGCATTGGGACGTTAACCTTAGTGCTGCTGTCCAAAATTTTTGTTTCTTTCCTTTTTTTCCTCTGGTAGTCAGCCTTTTTGTTAAAGAATGCTATGTTTGGTGTTAAATTAATACAACTTGCAGTCACCTTTTGAGATTTTTTTTTAAGATTAGGTACTAGATACAAGTCATAAATTACTTGCATGTGGAGAGAAGATAACACAGCTTTTAAATGACTTGTAATCTCATCAGGTCATTCAAAAATAAACACTTAAAGCTTTCTGTCACTTAAATGGTTGCATTTAATGAAAAACGGATGCATATCAACAGCATTCTGTCACACTCTGGGGAAGTAGCTGTCTATATAATAGGATCCATGGAACCACATTGTGTATATTTTAGGGAATTAAACCAAAGCTCTTGGATCAGAGGCAATATCTTTTATTAGACCCACTGAATTAGTAGCAAAAAAAATCCTTTTCTTTGCAAGCTTTCAGGCACATACACCCTTCTTCAGGCTGAAGAGAATTCAAAGATTGTAAAAGTCCTCCTAGGTAAAAAAAAAAAAAATAAACTCCATTTTGCACAGGGGGAGGTAGAGGCTGGAAGTGTATTCCTGCAGGTATCTGAGAGTCCTTTTGTGACAGTGTTGCTCTGTGATGGGTTTATTAGGCTGTCTTCTTCCCTAGATGTGTCCAGTGTCAAAGACAGGCAGGGAGGTAAAAAAAAATAAAAAAAAATCCTCCTTTCTTGTTTAGCGAGGAAGTTTACTTTTCCAAACAGCTAAAATATGACATCTTCTATGTTTCAGGGATCTGTTTTGTAGCTGGGTTGGTCTTTGAATTCTCCTCATCCTGAATCAGGGTGAATCTTTGAATTCTCTTCAACCTGAAGAAGGGTGTTTGTGTGCCCCAAAGCTTGCAAAGAGAGGATTTTTTTTGCTACTGTTGGTTGGTCTAATAAAAGATAATACCTCTGACTCAAGAGCTTTGTACATCTCTCTTTCTCAGGCCAACACGGCTACAAAATAGATCCTTCAAATGTACACATGCATTTTACAAGAGTTGGAATATGTGACACTTTCTAGATGCACCTAGACAGTCATTTTAGGGGAGAATGGAGTGGAAGGAGAGGAAAAGGAGCAGAGAGAATGACAAATCTTAAAAAAGCATCTTCTTGCAGAATTATGATCAGTTGGAAAATTGTGAATACCATTTATTCGATTAAAGGGCTGTCAATCAATAATAAGCCTATACAAATAACTGCCTTTCATGTTTTCCTTTTTAGACTGAAATAAGAAGCAACTATTTCAGATGTGCTTAAATCAAACATGTCTCCATTGAAATTAAACAATCACCTCATGAAATTCCTGATTGCCTTCAAACTATCACAGTGAATGCTGCAGATCTGTGTAGACTGCCACAATTTCAGGTTGAATTTTAAAACATTTACAGTTGATTTGAAATTTGCATAATATAAAGTCAGCATGAATTCCCACAAACCATTTTTTCTTCAAGTCTGTGTCATTTTATAAAGAGCAGGGTATGACAAAATAGAAAAGTATGTTTATAAGAATTCACAATCAAGTAAGTAGGTCTGAATATCCTTGCAATTTCAACTGAACAATAAAGATCTGTCAGAAAACTTAATGTTATATAGCATGATGGGGTGATGTCTGCAGATAAGTAAAAATTTGTGAACTGAGCTTCTCTTTGTGTGGAGCTGTCACTGCTGCCACATAGCTGATAGAGATTCTTTTCAGCTGTCACTTTCAATACAAAAGAAAGAAGCAGCAGGGTTTGGACATTTTACTCCCAGTGTACTAATCTGATCTTACCTCACTAAAACTAAGTTTATGGTCTCCAAGGTCATTTATTGTTTTCTCTGGCACAATAGCAGGGTCTGGAATCCTGGCTTTTCTGTACACCACATAATCACGGCCACAAATAGGGATAGACTTTTAAGGCATCTCTTTGCATCCAGAGCAGAATGGTCTCGAATATTGGTTACTATCTTGGGGCACAAAGTTTGAGCAGTGCAATATACACATACAATTCTTTTATCCTTGCAGAAGTCTGAAGTGTATTAAGTGGATAAATGTGTTTCTTATAATTTGTAGTTATCTCTATTTGTAGTTGTATATATTTGTAGTATAATTTGTTGTAGCAGTCTCCTGGAACCCTTTAAATATTATAAAACTAGAATGTCAGCAAGCATTTTAATTCTTTTGCTCTCAGTAGCTGGCATCACTGTAGGTATTCCAGTTTTAGATGCAGGGGTTTAGGGGCTTTTAAAAAAAAATTCCAGAAGTCTTATGGACTTCTTCAGAGAAGATTTCAGTCTTCTCTGAAATCATGAATGTTAAAGTAATACCAACTAGAAAACAAAGAAAATGGGCAATAGAATGTTTAGGACACCTGACTGTCAGCATTCGATATTCCTCAAACAGCTATAATGCAGTCTTCTCCCACACAGGGTTTTGTTTTGTTTTTTCAATAGAACACAATCCAAACCTGGTATTTCCTTGACAAGTCCATCTTGACACTTCTGCTGTTTTAAATGTTTAAGCTGTCTGAAGTAGAACTTCCCCATAGATTGTAAAAAAAACAAATCTGGCTTAGATCAAAATCTTTTGATGTGGAGTCAAGGTGTGTGTTTTGGGTTTGTGTACATAACTAAAATGTAGACTGAAAATTAGAAGGGTATAACTTCACACCAGACCACAACTAATTTCTGTTTTAAGGAGCCAACTTAAATTTTATGTGCAGAAAATTTCTTCTTCCTCTTTTTTTTTTTTTTTTTTTTTTTTTTTTTTTTAAAGCCTCTTTCAGTCTGCATTGGAGAACTGTTTCTTTCAACTATTTCCTCCTTACTACATCCCCTTGTGCAACATATAGGGAAGTTTCTCTGTGGTCCCTGTGATCAGGTTTCTGAGGCCTGTTCAAAGTTTAAACTTTCTGTTGGTCTTTGGACTTTCAGGATGCAGGAAAATATGCTATATTCGAATATTGCATGCCCTGGAACGTGATGCAAATGTTTTTGAAAGGCAGAATGGGGAAAAAAAATAGATCCTTTAGTAAATAACTGAGTAGAAGTAGCTAAGGAGAAGAGCCTACTCATTGTTTGCTCTCCGTGAGCTGCATTCAGATTTTACCTTTTGCTTCTAACTGGCAGAAACTATTCATGTAATGTGCATTACAATTTGCAGTAGCTGTTTTGGGGGCAAAAGTGCTTCTTCCTCTTTCTTCATCTTGTAAATGATGCTTAAGGGTATGGATATGATGCATAATTATAAGAGAGCCAGGCCTCCTCTACAGAGGAAGGGAGAAACCCCCCGTATCTGTACCAGTTTGACCATGCGGTACAATTCCTTCCTGATCCCAAACATGGTGATTGGTCTGACCCTGAGGAGTGGGGTGAGAACCTCTAACAAGGAATCTCCAGGTTTTAGTCCCAGCAGGAGCACTGGCACTAGCCTTGGTTGTGGCTAATGTCCAGTGCTTTGGAGTAAGATGATAACTTCTGAAACTGTACCAGCAGGAGGGGAAAAATCCTTCCTGTCCCCATGTGGCAACCAGCGAAGTCCAGAATCATAGGAGAAAAAAGACAAATACCCTCTATTCTGTTCTGCAACCTAGGAACAGCAAACATAACTGCACACATCACACCCTCTTACTGGAGAGTGTCTCCTTTCTGTATCCCCTCCATGAACTTATCCCAGCTGCTTTAAATCTTCTTTGATAACTAAGCTGATTGTGGAACTCTGCTTCTTTCTTTCTGCTGCTGCTGAGTATATCCAGTATCTTTTGCTGGTCTCAAATATCCACCTGCTCTAGGCTGCATAATCTGTTGGGGAGGGAGGGGGAAGGAAGAGGTGCTCCTAAACTTCTAACTGTTGTTCTTTACAGAGCACTTCAAGCATAGCTATTCCTAAAGCATCCCAACCCAATTCTTATCCAACTTCTTCTTTGAAGGCCTCCAAGGATGTAGACTTGACAACTTCCTTGGACAGTCTGTTCCACTGCCCAACTGTTCTAACAGTCAGGGGTTTTTTTTTCCTGGTATCTAATCTAAACCTACTTTTCTGCAACTTCAAGTTGTCGATCCATGTCCAGAAAAACAGAAAAAAGGTGTCCTCCTCTTTTTATAACAGTTCTTCAGATACTTGAAGCTATCATGTCTTCTCTTATGTTTGGATTCAACTGTGTACAGCTGGGGGTGCCAATATATTTTCCTCCTTAATTTGGGGGTTTTGTTCAAGCCCCCTTGTGAATGTCTCCTAAACTTGTCCCTATATGAGAGAATCTCAGACCAGATACATGGCACTTTGTATATACTTTTCAATGCGTTTTCCTTGGATTTGATATGTCAGAATGAATGCAGATTCAATGTACTTTACAGACTGGTTTAATTATATCATTTATTAAACTACCTTTAGAGCTGGCAGAGATATTAGATATTAGACAAGCTTTCAGGCACAATACTCTCTTCGTTAGGTTTGGGAAAGAAACAGATCCAGCCTAAGTTAAATACCAGTAAAAACTATTACTACTGGGGCTGTGCGAAGCTTCGGGTGGTGATTCGATTTGGAGGAGATTTGGCCCAATTTTTCAGTGGCCGAATCTCCAAATCGAATCGGGACCAATTAAAAAGGTCCAAATCAATTCAAAGCTTTCCATATCTTCGGAAAAATTTGGACAGCTTTGATTTGGGCAGTCCCCAGTGGTTGCAGTAGGGAGCTGCAGCCGACTCCAAGCTGTTAAGTACTAGGGTCAGGGGAAGGGGGCTGGGGGAGGGGACCATGGGGGACCCTGCCAGCCTGCCTGCCCCAACTCCTGACCCTTTTTAAAGAAAAGCCGCGGTGCTCACTGGGTGCTGCCAGGCAGGGGGGTGATCTCTGCTGCCCCCCACTGTCCCATGCTGCATGGAGTGCTCTGCATGGGTGCCCCACCTGGGCCAGCTCTGGCTCTTTAAGAAAAAAAAAAAATGGGTAAAAGCCCTGGGACTCGCCACTCCTGGTGCAGCCTGGGGGGCTCATGCAGAGGCTCCCATGTGGCGTGGGGCAGCAGGGATCTCCCCCCTGTAGGAGCGGTGAGTGCGGGGCTTTTCTCAGGTTTTTTTTCTTAAAGGGCCAGAACTGGCCTGGAGGGACAGGGGGCTCGTGCAGAGCCCCCCACGCAGCGTTGGGCAGTGGGGGGGCAGCGGGGATTGTCCCCCCACCCAGTAAGCCAGGACTTTTTGTTTTTTCCCAAAAAACTGGGGGAGCCATTACCTGGCTGGGAGATTGGACGGGGGATGGGCCTGGCTGATTTGGAGATTGGGCTGAATTGATTTGGGACAGTGATTCGAATCCCCGAATTGAATTGCTGTCCCCTGAATTGGCAGATTCTGAAGTGAATACTAGCCGCTTCGCACAGGCCTAATCACTGTTGTTTAACCACATAATTAAACTACAGTAAAAGATCTGTTATCCGGCATCCCCCCAGAACAGGGGATGCCGGATAACAAAATATGCCGTTTAATTGAGCGGCTGTGGCCGCCGCTTTTCATGCTGTGTCTGGGGCGCCCCTCCGCCCCTCCCACTGTATTCCTGGGATAGGGAGGCAGGTCCCACATAGCCTCTCACAGCCTGTTATCCCCCAGGCCGTGGGGGCTCGGCAGCACAGGCTGCTTTGCCCCGAGCCATGGCGCCTTGGAGAAACCGGAAGTGCCACGGTGGGCACTTCTAGTTTCCCTTTATCTTACAAGCCGGCATGCCGGTTAGTGGAGCATGCCGGCTTGTAAGATGCCAGATAACAGAACTTTTACTGTAGTTTACCTGGTCTGAGTACTCCTGTAAGTAACTTCTTTGTTTCACAGGTTTACTTCTTACTTCCCTTTCTAAGTGATCAATTTCATTTACCAAAATAGGTTTAAACAGTTTAACTTTTAGCTTCAGCTGTATCTGCTTTTTTTCCTAGATGTGAGGAAGAGCATTTTATGCCTGAAAGCTTGTCCAACATATAAGAACTTTTCCAATGAAAAAGGGTGGTCCTATTCAAGATAGCATTTTAATTTTTAGAAAATCCTTCCTATTCCCAGATGGAGAGGTGGTTAGCCATGTTAATCTGAAGTCAGACAGAGAACACCAACTGAAAACCAGTGATCTATTGCAACACTGGAAAAAAATATAGAGAATACTATATGTTGGTGTATTTCTTTTGAGCATAACTTAACAAACAAAACATTGAGAAAAGAAGTTGCCAATTTTTTTTTCACTCTAACCTCATTAACCAACATAATGTTGATTTTATTTATTTATTTATTTCTTGAAGGACAGCTTTGAGTAAAGAGAGAATTTTGTATGTGAATGTATTCTTTCTAGTGTTAATTTTAAATTTATTTTCAAGCTCAAAACAAGTTCAGAGCTGATTGGTATAATTTGTCTGATATGGTTAAGGTGATATGTGAATAGGTTTGTGAAATCCACCAGATCTTTAATAATTAGTGAGGTTGTATATTCAGATGATAAACTCCTCAGGGAAAGGGACCTTTTGTCTGAATCCATGCCCACTTCTGTGGCACAGTATTATTTCTAAATGGGTTACATATTGAAGTATGAGTGGTTCGCCTTCTGATTAAACATGCATTTTTTTTCGTCTTGTGGGTGACCATTTTTTCCTATTTAGACATGTTGGATAACCATAAGTGTCTCAATTTAAGGACATCTGTTAAAATTGGCAGCAGGTGGTCTCTTCAAATACACAAGTCCAGATAATATCTCTTCTAAAGATGGAAAGAAAGTAATTGTATATGGCACATTGCAAAGTAAAATTGTCATCACTGCTAATTATTCACTGATTTTAAATATGTGCTGTATCTATTTTATTTCAGACAGTAACCGTCTGTAAATGTCTGTGCTAAATACTCCTTTTGTATATTATAAGTACACCAAACTAATCGTAGTAGTAGTAGTAGGAATTTTTGTTTTACAGTAGAATGTAAAATGCCTGTATATTTTTCCATTAATAGTTCACTTTCCCTGCCATGTTCAGCCATAGCATGTGCTTTCCGGGATGCTTAGTTTAGTTGCTTAACTTAGAACTGTACTACAGGAATTTCCATCTTGTCATATGAAGGTACACAAGCTATATAATGTTGAAGTATCTAATGGAAATCTTTGAGATAAAGTTGGATTTAAGAATTTAAAGCTGATATCAGACTACCCAGGGACCTTTGTAAAAAAAACAGCACATATGTAGCATTTATTCATTAAGAAGAAAGAAGTTGAGGATGATTTTCCTTGGACAAAAAGTTGCGTTTAATTTCGAACTGTCCTATGACAGCAGTTTTTCTTAACCCATCCTGCCACTCAGTTTAAAAAAAAAAAAAAAAAAAGGAATGGGGGAATAGAAATTTAGGTCATAAAATCAGAGATGTAAGGCTGGGAGGGACTTCCAGAGGTCTAGTCCAGCCCCAGCTGGAGGCAGGATATTCCTATCCAAACCAACCTATACAATCCATAATCTAAACTCTACAGAAGATTACTGTCAACGCTGACACAACATGGACCTAATGCTGTACCCTACAATGGACGAAGCAGGAAACCATGGCACCTTGATGAAATGTTGATAATATATGCTCAAGAAATCCTAGTATAGGGCCATGTGCCCCTGCTACAGAGGAAGACAAACCCCCCAACCATAGTCCGTACCAATGTGACCATGGGGAAAATTCCTTCCTGACCCCAAATATGGAGATTGGGCTGGCCCTGAGCAGAGGGGCAAGACCCTCTGGCCAGGAACCTCCAGCTTTAGTGCCAGCAGGAGCGTTGGGACCCCAGTCAAATATCCCAACCTTGCCTGTAGCAAATGCCCAGTGCCTTTGAGGAAGGCTTAAAAATACCATCACATGTAGCAGGAAAGGTGGGGTGGGGGGCTGGACAACCAGCGAAGCCCTTAAGCATGGAAAATCTCCATAGAAGAACATAGGCATAGTCATAGGCGGTGGAAAGCTGGTGCTAATGGGGCTTGGTACACCCAAACATGGACCAGCAGTGGCAGTGCAGAGGGCCACAGGGCAGCTGGGTTGTGAACTCTGAGTGGCTGCAGCAGGGAACATGCACAGGCAGGCATGCATCCTGTGCGCAACCAGGATCACAGCCCGGTGGCATGAGGAGCACTGACTGCCCACCGCAGCAGTCAAGTCTGTGAAGGGTGGGGGGCAAGGGGAAGTTGAGGTCCCCAGAGAGGGAGGGAGTGGGGCAGAGGCAGGGCCTGGGGTGAATGGGGGGGACAGTTGGAGCCTAGGTAACTCATCCAGGGGTGTGGGGGTGCTTCCGCTGCTGCATGCACCCTGGGAGAGGCACAGGCAGCACATATCCCCCCGGATTTGTGCATGGGGTGGAGGCGGGCTGCTGTTGTGGGCTGCAGCTTGGCACCCTGCTGCCTTGGGAGCTACACGACACCATGTGCCTGCCACTGCTGCGCTGTGCTGCGTCCCCTGCCTGCCTGCCCAGTGGTGGCAGGCACATGGCATTGCTCAGCTCCTAAGACAGTGGCAGCAGTAGGGTGCAAAGCTCTAGCCTGCAGTAGCAGCCCTCCTACGCCCCACGTACAACTCTGGGGAGGCATGTGCCTCCCCCCCGTGCTTCCCCCAAGTTGTGTGTGCAGCAGCAGGAGCTCCTTCATGCCCCTGGGCTCCAACTGTCTTCATGCCCCTGGGCTCCAACTGTCCCATGACTTGCCCTGGGGCCTCATTCACCCCAGCCCCTGTCCCTGCCTTTCTGCCTCTGTCCCACTCCCTCCCGCATTGTGGGGGGCCTCAATTTGCCCCTTCCCCTCCACAGACTTACCTGCTGGGCAGTGTGTGTGTGTGTATGTACACAGGTCCCCCAAATAATACTTTCTCCCTCTGCTTATGGCCTTAGTTATGCCTAGATCATCCTTGATCAGCGACCATCTTGAACACCTCCATTGATGGAGAGTCCACAACTTGTCTAGGAGGTCTGTTCCACTGCCTCACTATTCTAACAGTGAAGAAGTTTTTCCAGATATCCAATCTAAAGTTCCTTTTCTCCAACTTCAAGCCACTGGTCCATATTCTCCTCTCTGGAGCAAGAGAGAAAAGGTGTTTTCCCTCTTCTTTATGGCAGCCCTTCAAGTATTTGAAGACTTGTCATATTCTGTCTTAAGTATCTTTTTCAGTAGCTAAGCATGCCTAGCTCCTTCAAGCTCTCGTCATATGACTTGCTTTCCAAACACTTGTTCATCTTTTGTACCCTCTATAACTTCTCCATATCCCTTTTAAAGTGAGGACCCCAGAACTCCCCACACTACTCCAAATGAGGCTTGACCAGTGCTGAGTAGAGAAGCACTATTGCCTCCTGTATCTTGCATCTAATGCTTCTGTTGATGTAGCCCAAAACTGCATTCATCACTTGTGCAGCTGCATCACGCTGTAGATTCATATTGAGTCTGTCATCTAGCAAGACTACCAGGTCCTTTTCTGTAGAGCTGCCATCCAGTCAGGTGTCACCCATTTCATAATTGTTTTTGATTATTCATCCCAAGGTGTGTAGCATCTTGCATTTGTCTGCTTTGAACTTCATCCTGTTAGCTCTAGTCCAACTTCCCAGTCTGCTGAGATCCTTCTGAATTGCTCTGGCATCCTTTGCATTCTTCAGCATCCTCCTTTGCATCCTTACAGCATTTCCCAGTTTCAGGTCCTCTGCAAACTTGCTCAAGAAGCTTTCTATGCCAGCATCCAAATCATTAATAAACACATTGAAAGCACTGGGCTGAGGTCAGACCCTTGAGGGACTCCACTGTAAACCTCCTGCCATTCTGAAATGGACTTGTTAATAATTACCTTTTGCTTGTGGCTGTTGAGCCAGTTATCTAACCACCTTGTAGTAGTTTTATGTAGCCCATATTTCTCCAATTTGTTTATGAGGGGGTCATGCATGATCTTGTCAAAAGTATATCTGGACTTGAGAAAGACTATAACTACAGCGTTCTCTTCATCCAGTCAAGTAGTTATTTTGTCAAAGAGGGAGATGAAGTTTGTTTGACACGATTTGTTTTTCATAAATCCATATTAGCTGCTTGTGATCAGCCTTTCCTCCTCCAGGTGCCTGCAAATGGCCTTCTTTAGGATATGCTTCGGTAACTTCCCAGGTATTGAGGTGAGGCTAACCAGTTCATAGTTTCCCTGGTCCTCTCTTTTGCCTTTTTTTTTTAAAGAGGGGCACTAGATTGGCCCTTTTCCAGTCCTCTGGTACCTGGTTGTAATTATCAATGGGGGAAAGGCCGACGTATCTGGAGACTGTGGAGGACCTAACATGTTGCACAGCATTTTGACTGCATTTTCATAAAAAATAGTGCCACATCATGCCTTTCTGCATATGCTCCATCATATCTGCTTGTTTCAATGACAAGAACCAGTTTTTACTACTAGTTGGTTCTACCAAGTACAAATTTGGGAGAGTAGATTACATTCTTATATTTCATAAGTATTTAAGAGAACTGTTAAGTAAGTGCAAATGGAACAGCTTTGTTGTCATCTTCCTTCCCCTCTCCCCAAGTATTGCATACGTGCAACTTGACTGAAGAGCAGAATTTGAAGTTACTTATGCAGACATGCAGCAGGTCAAGAGTGAGACATTTCTGCAGGTCTGGTGGTGAGAGGAGTGTTGAAAAACACATGCAAAATATAATAACCATTGCCTTGGTATCCAGTAGAAAAAATAATGCATAGATGAAGTATGCTAAGGAGCAAATGGCAATATCAAAATGTATATTGAACTGGATCTCACTGAAAGTTGCTTGTAGTATATAAATAGATATATGGATCCATCTATCTAATTTTGAATACAACCCAGAAATTGTGGCTAAGCAGTGGAGCTAAGTAAATGCAGCAACATTTGACTTTGGGTGTTATGATAGTGTTTTCTCTGATTTAAACATTTCTAAATTGGACGAAAAAGGAAGTGGCTTTTGAATTTAGTCAAGATAGTTCAGGATTAACCTTTTCATAGTTGCATGGAAAAGTAAGAAAGACAGACATGTACTTTCTGGTCTTAGCAAGTGGGAACACAATGTTTATTCTATCAAAACAAAATGGTTGTTGGTGGTCACACTCTTGCACCAGACTACTCCCATTTTTTTTCATAAAACTGCCTGCCCATGCCTCCCCCAGGGGGTGAATGCAATGGTGGGGAGTCGCCCCCGTTTCCCCACTCCCTATTTCCCCTAGATGTAGCTTCATTCCAATTCCTGCCCTGGTCCCACTCACTGCCCTGGGTGGGCAGTGCCCCCAGCCGCTGCCCCAGCCACTGCTCTTGCCCCTACCCCACTCCCTCCCTTGCCATGGGGGGCCTCAATCTGCCCCCACCCCTACCCCTCCACAGTTTTACCTTCATGTAGCTGCTCTGCTTGCTGCCTGGCTGCGTTCCTGGACATGTGCACGGCATCTGGGGGCCCCAGCCAGAAAGCATATTGTATTTATTGGTGACATTATCGGTTATATCAGCCATTAAAAGTTGATGGCTGATAATGTTAATTTTCCTTTTATCGGTGCCGATCCGATGTGGCACCAATATATCGGTGTACCTCTAACACATAGGAAATGAGATATGGGAAACTTTTCTGCTTATCTCCATAGGTTAGCTCAGGGGTAGGGAATTATTTGGGCTGGAGGGCCACTTAAGGAGTTTTGGTGAGCTGTTGCAGGCTGGGTCAGCATCTCTCCCTCTCTGACCCTGGCCTGCAACAGCTCACCAAAACTCCTTAAGTGGCTTTGCCCCAGGCCACAGCCCCATGCTGTCACTGCCCGGCAGTCCACTCTCCCACACATCCCTGCAAGGTGCTTTGGTTCTGTGGGCAGGGATGTGTGGGGAGAAGCTTGTGACTCTGCCCTGTGTCTCAGCTCTGCGCTGTCACCAGGCCGTGATCTCAGTACCAGTCCTGCCCAGCCTTCCTGCTTCCAGATGCTGCTTCCTACCTGGCCCCATCCCATCTGCCTTGGCCATGTGGGTACCAGGCTGATCTCCATGGCGACCCTGCCTGTTCCATCCGGTGCCCCCAGTGGTGGGTGCAGGTTGAATGGGCTGGGGTGCCTGGGCAGCGGAGCCGAGGCTGGCAGCAGCAATACTGCGAGCAGTAGCTGCAAGGAGCTGCTGCTGCCAGGGCTGTCAGGAAGTGGAGTCCAGCTGCCATGCTGCCTCTGCCTAACAGTGCACTCAGGGACACAGACTGGCTGCACATGCCACAGCCTGGGCTGCCCCTGCACCTGGGCTGGGTGGGGCCGAATGAAATCTCTCGGCGGGCTGGATCTGGCCCACAATGCTGTATTTCACCCACCTCCGGGTTAGCTCTATAACTGCTGAATGAAGAAAGGGTTCATCAGTTGGTTATTTAGGCACACTGAAATGTTGAGTTATCCCTCCTCCTAAACTGAAACTATGAGGTTGGGAATAGGAATGTAGGAAAAAAAGACAAGGTTTTTTTTGAAAAGGCTGTTGTCATAAATTGAATTGCCAAATACAGAAAATGTTTCTTCTGTTCTTAAAGGATTTACAGAATAATGTAGTATCAGTACATGGTCTTTCTTGTTCAACCTGTGTCCCTTTTTTTTTTCAATTAAACTTCTCTAAACTTGCTGTGACTAGTAACTATATTTGGCAAACAGATATCAGAAGCAAATCCTACTTGCTAAGATATTCTCCAAAAATTCAGATTACTTTAAAAATAAGTGTAAATACTTATTTCTCTGAAACCTAATCAAGGATCATTTCTATCAATAAGCTCAGGTCAATAAAATGCCTTGTGCCCCTCCCTTCCCCTCAAAAAAAAAAAAAAAAAAAAAAAAAAAGAGGCCATCTTTTGGGGGAGGAGGAAAAAAACCAAAATTTTCATGGCAAAAAAAAAAAGCTGATAAAAGTTATACTATTCATAGAGAACAGTTTTTTGCTATTGTACGCTAGTCTGTGTGTAGATAACTAGAATGCAGCACTATGAAGGTTGTTTTAAATGCACATTTAGTTCATAATTTGTGAATAACTTATTAAGTCATCAGGATGAGGAAAGAATTTAGTATGACTTTCTATTTGGTATCTGGGGAAAAATAATACTAAAGAGAAGGTCACATGTAGGCATAGGATCATAGGAAAGAGGGGCTGGAAGGAACCACATGCGGTCACCTAGTCCAATCCTCTATCAAGCCAGGATCATCTCTGACTAAACCACCCCAGCCAAGTGTCTGTCCAACAAACTCTTGAAAATTTGCAATAGTTTACCACCCTCAGCCTGAACATTCTCCTAACCTTCAACCTAAATTTCTTCTCCTGCAGTTTGAGAACATTGCTTCTGCCTGTGTGCTGCCCTGTGTCTCCCAAGAGAATATATACACATCCCTATATTGCTAGGGGCAAATGATTTCTTGTTTAGATTAATAGAATGTATGCATGCATAAACTTTTATAATTAATGGAATAATCCCCTTCCCCCTCCTTTCTGTTTCCTTTCA
Organism: Alligator sinensis; assembly: GCF_000455745.1. Lineage (NCBI taxonomy): Eukaryota > Metazoa > Chordata > Crocodylia > Alligatoridae > Alligator > Alligator sinensis. Next base: position 1,184,972 of record NW_005842243.1, on the reverse strand, counting down.
GGATGCAGTAGCTACTTAGGATAGTATATTAAAGGTTGTTGATGAGTTGGTTACATTTTTTACACATTTCTATTTTGAATATGTAAAGTTACGAGGGCCCTCTCTTGAGAGGAGGTCATGTTGGGAGCAGATATTGTTGTCTATTCCGATAATGGTTACTTGTTTTGACTGCATGGCTAAAATGTGTTGGTTTACCGGTTTTAGAAAGTAACGCATTTTTAATACAAACATATTGGTAAACTTCTCTTGTTTAAGGCATAATTCATCAAAGCGTTTCTGGGGGTAAAAGGAACTTTTATATCAAGTTCTGATGCAACATTGGTGTGTGTTAAATTCTGTGTTTTATGTTAATATGCTCATGAGGATAAAATTTTTGAAGAGGAAAAAATATGGTTGTGGTACAGAAATAATCTCCATGACAAAATACAGAATTGTAGGAAGCCTAAACTAGATGGTGGAAACTATTGCAACTGTCTTAACACTTCCTATGCTGACTTTTCTGAGTTGACTCTTGAGCAGTACTAAGAATTATTTTCTGTTGGTGTCAGCATGCTGTTTGTAAGTGTTTGTTCCCTGTGTCAACTGCTTGCACTCATTCATTTTTAATTGGAAATATCAGGTACCACCTCTTCCTTTTGCTCTTTGTTCTTGCCACTAGCATCCCATTTTTTCACTCTTTGCTGTGAATACCATATGAAATTCTGCCTCATTTAGTAACTTTGATTCAAGATCTTCAATGCTATCTCGAAGACATTTATTAACATTTTCAGCAAACATACACCTTTACACCCTCACACATTTTTGTTTCTCACTGCATTTAATTGATATTGGAAACACTGCAAGTCTTGCACTGCTCTGCATTTAGGCGTAGGTTGATTAGGAGCCCTCCCTTTTTTTCCCTGAAGTGTGTTCCACTCTGCTTTTGATATTTCAGAGTTCATAATATTAGTCAGCTTCATTTCTGTTCCCCTTAAGCATTCTGCTCTTTCCTTTGTCTGCTGCTGTAGAGCACCATCAGACAGACAGGAGGTGGGAAGAATGCAGACACCCAGGACAGAAAATGTACATTTATTTGCCTTGGTGGAAGGCCCATGGATGAATTATGGTATCTCTCCATGCCTGGTCTGTGCAAGCCCTGATCTTTACGTCAGGGTATTCTGCTCCAGCTCTAAAGATATCTCTTGTATCCTTTAGAAATGAGAGGTGCAGCAGTCAGGTAAAGGTGTGAGAGAGTGTTCTCTTATTTGAGTTTGTCGAATGTCCACTTACTGAAAATCCCAAACTTTATGCCCAACGGAACAAAACAGAACTGCTTATCATTATGGCATGAGCCAGGAATTGAACGCAAGTCTCTGGAGTTGCAGGCCGATGTTCTGTCCACTGGGACATCATTTCACTCTTGACACTCGCGTTGGAGTGGAGGTCTCAGAAAAACAGGAAGCAGAAAAATTGTAGGTGGGGCTCGAGGGGGAGGACAAGAATCTGGATGACTTGGGTTGTGGGTGGGGGAGGGCAGGAGATATGATGCCTTATATTTAAGGAGCAGAGGGAAAATGACTTAGTCTGGCAGACAATCGCATTGTAGTGATTTAAAAAGGGGACGGACTTGCCATAGAGCACCAGATATACTAACCATCTGTCTCCCTGCTCTAGCCTAAGCTAAACCAGTTTACACCTGAGTGAAAGCTGCCCTAGTATAGCTATGGCTTTTTTCACAGGAAAAGAGCAGGCAGATGGATGGGTGTTACTATGTATCATTGGTTTCCCTTTCCCCTTCCCTACTCAATTCAAGGGGTGGGAAGAGGGGGGTGAAGGCCTTGTTTGTTGGGGCCAGAGAGGAAATAATTTCAGGCTTTCTTTGCATTTGATTACTGTCTGGTTTGGAATGAAAACAGTAGATCATAGAAGTGCTATAAAGGAAGAAAAAAATGACAGAATTTGGATGTGGTCCATATGTGAGATACAAGGAAGGAGGAAGAAATGAAAATAACTCGGGTTGTGTTTATGAATGGAGGTGGTGTGCTGTCCAGTTCCAGAAGATTTAGTAGTGAGGATTTTGGAGGAGGAGAGAAATTTTAGACCTAAATGATCAAAGTTTCCAGCAGTATGGTAAAGATGACCCATGTTGCTGTCATAGAAAAGTCTTGTCCAATAACTCTTTACTTTCCAAAGGTGACTTTAGTATGATGCATAGTTCTGAGGATAAAATTGCATATAACCTGTGGATCCAACTCTAATTCAGCGCAAGAAAATGAGTAACAAGCAAAAAGGTTATTTCTAGTTAAAATGTGCTAACATTTTCCCAATAATGTAGGGCCATAGATTTTTATATCCAGGACATAGGCAAGGACAAATATATCTGACTACGCACAAATAAGTTTACTGTTTGGATAAGAGGCAGCTTGTTCACATTGCTACTATTAGTGTTCACAAGATAGCTTTCCTGTCCAGTAGAAATCCCACTCTCTATCAGTTTTACTACTTAGCAAGAGAACTTCATTTTCAGACACGCATAAAGGACTAAAGAATAATAGACAATTCAGCAGGTTGTATAATGAACTGTATTCAGCAATCAGTTTGAGACTAGACTAAACAAAAGCTGAACGGTTGTCAGTTTTTTCAGTGTATAACTACACGTATGCCATATAACTAATCATTTTTAATTAGCAGTGTGGCAGAAATGCCCCGTCGGTGCCCCTCTCCAGAGATCTGTCTCAGCCAGCCTGAGAGGCTGCTGTTGAATCTCTCACAGCGGGGATCTCGCTCCTTGTCTGCAGACAAAAGCCTGGCGCCTGGGAGGCGATGCTCTGGTCACCTGGGCAGGGGGGGGAAAGACCCGGCCCTGCGCGCGGGCCCAGGTAGCCAGGGATGCCATGCAGATTGGACGGTTTGTAGCCAGTATTGGCAGCTTCGATTGGACCGGGCTGCTGAGGTCAGAGAGGTGATAAAAAGGCCTGGGCCAGGAAGAAGAGCAGC
>NW_005842243.1:1156512-1175576 GCF_000455745.1 Alligator sinensis | reverse complement strand
TCCAAGGTGCGCAGAGCCAGAAGTGAGTCCAGAGCCTTGGATGGTGGCAGCAGGAACCCCAGGCTAGCGGGTGTGCTCCAGGGAAGGGGTCGGCCGGACGGGAGGCACCCCAGGGAGGCACTCGGAGCCTGGAAGGTGGGCGGGCGCAGGGAGGTGGGCGGCTCAATGCAGGAGCGCCCCCTACTGGCCCGCCACAGCAAATTCTTGTTTTTATAGATAAGCAGGCCACAGTGATATGATTTGCTTGCCCCAGTCACTTGTCATGTAACATGTCAGTTCAGCTTTGCATGCATTTGTATACTGGATTCATGTATTCTACTGGGGAAATGGCCATGGCAAATCAAGATCTGGTAACTCAGTTTGAATAGCAATAGGAGTTGATTTAAGTTGAGGAGACTGCTGTATGCAAGATGCATGTGTTTGTATGTTGCATACATTAGGTCAAGTATGTTAGTAGGAAGTGAAATATGTACAGATGTATTGAAAATTCAAGAGAGAGATCACCTTACATGTTCAAAAGAAACTAATTTAGATTTTGGTATATAATATGCTTAAATATTAAGGGTGCACTGATACAGATTTTTTTGGCTGATACCAATAGCCAATTATTCACCAGGCACATTGCCCAATTCCAATCTGATAATTTATATACAGGAGCTCAGCCAGTGTGGAGAGCAGCTCCCTGGAGGCAAGTCTGTGGTGGAGGGAAGGGGTGTGGGTGGGACAAATCGAGGCCCCCATGGTGAGGGAGGGAGTGGGGCAGGGGCTAGAGCTGGGGATGGGGGCACTGCCCATCCAGGGCGGTGAATGGGCTCCTGGGGCAGGGAGCAGGACGGGGCTGTGGGTGGTTTGACCAGGGGATCTGCATCCCAGCACTTAAATGGTGGCAGGGGTGCTTGAATTAAAGCTTGTCAAGTGAGCTTTAGTTCAAGCACTGCTGCCACCATTTTTAAGAGCAGGGATATTTTTGGGAGCTGAGCCGAGCAGGGTGAGGACAGATGCAGATTGCCTGCTGTGGGCTTTCTGCCCTACTGCCTTTGCTGCTGGGAACCCATCTGGTGGCAGGATGCACAACTCACTGACCCCAGAGCTGTAGGACAGGCAGGGGATGTGCACCCATCACACAGTTCCCAGGGCAAAGGCAGCAGAGTGGAAAGCCCTGAACCCACAGGAGGCAGGGTGCCTCTGCGCCGTGCACACACATCTGTGGGGACAGATGCCCCCCTACATGTCTCCCTTGGGACTGTGTGCAGCGGCAGGAGGTGTCCCCTGCCTCAGCTCTGGGGTCCTATTCACTGTCCTGGCTGGGCAGCATCCCCTGACCCCAACTCCAGATCCAGCCCCTGCCCCGTTCCCTCCCACACCATGGGGGGGCCTTGATCTGCCCCTTTTCATGCCCCTTCCCACCCTCATGCTCCTTTGCTTCCACAGACTTGCCTGCCTGGCTGTGCTTCTGGCAATGTGCATGCTGTGGCTGGGCACATGCATGCAGTGTCCGGGGGCCCCAGCCAGAAGGTATATTTTATTTATCAGTACATTACTGGCTATACTGGCCAAAAAAGCTGATAGCCAATAATGTTAATTTTCCTTTTATCGGTGCCAATCTGATATGGCACCGATATATCGGTGTACTTCTATTAAATGATTATCTTGTTAAACCTTTTTTTGTAGTAGTAGTGTTAACTTTCAAGGCATCGTTTTTAACATAAACTTAATAGATTTCATTATACAGTAGTTACTTTTGCCTTTTTCATTTTTTTACGAACTTATGGAAATGTATTTTTCTTTTAATGATGGGCAGTAAAGAAATATGAGGCAACAATGGTGGTGATCTTAGATTTATGTTGTCTCTCTTACTTTGGTGTGGAGCTCAGTATATTTCAAACTCATAAACAAGTACACAGATAATGAGATGCCTCTCATCCTCAAAAGTTAGTACTACCCATTGCATCCGTTCCCTTCAGTGGTGCAAGGCAGGAAATAAAGAACAACCTCCACAAGAAAATTCTGACAGGAGTTTTAAATAGACATTGGAACTTTACAGTTTGAAATTTTAACTTAATTTTCTCCACTTCTCCCCCCTCCCCTGCTAGTTACTTTGCCTTTTGAGTCTCAGTATCTCTCCCATTGGGCAAATAAAACTTTGACGTTAGTCATCTTGAACATAGTATGTTTGCTGTATATATACATTTGCTGTAAGGATGTGTGTTGCTAAACACCAAAGTATATCACTACTTCCTTAATTCTGTTCTGTTTCAATCTGTTCTTTGAAAAGAAAAGCAGCGTGTTTTCTCTCCTGCAAAAATAACGAATTTAAAATACATGTCTTGTATACAACACCTGCACAGTTGGAAATGAAACTCAACTTTCTAGCTCTTACTGTTGTACCATGAGCCTCCTGTTGCCTTTCCTGCCTGTAAACAAAAGCAATCAGTTAAGAGAATGGGAAATAGATTGTTTACAGGATGTTTTCTGTATGAAAGGAAGGAAAAGTGCTTTTTACAGAGATCAGCCCATTGTGTTGGGGATGTTGCAAGTTGAAATGGAGTCTAGCTTTCCGAGGGGAAGTAAGCAACAAAATACATAGTCATTTCAGCCATGACCTTGAGAGGTGCTGAGCTGTTCTCATCAGTTGCTGAAATCAGAGGTGTCATTGGATGTCAGTGTTTTTCAAGGGCAGTCCCCGAGTAATGCATTTTAAGTAACGTGATTAACAAACTTGATCAGAGGTAGACTCTACACCTTTAATTAAAGTTTGAAGGGTTTGCAGAATGTAAAAATATTAATCATACTTCATATGAAAGGAATATAATCTTGAAAATATGAAACTTAATTATTACTCCATAATGCTTTGCCAGGGCCAATTCCAGCTGGCAACCTTTGAAATTCAATCTTTTCTACACAAAAGTCCCCTCATCAGGTATTCCTGAAATAATGCTTTCAAATGTACGAAGTAAGCTTTCCTTAGGTTGGCATAATTTTTAAGATGTGATGCTTGTTAAAAATGAAAATGAAGTGGTTATTCCTTCATCAGTGAGTTTGTTGATGATGAGTAAATCCATGGGAGCCAGCCTTTCTGACAGACTTGCCACATATTAGCCCCACATCCTTCCTGAGGGCCACTCTGATCCCTATCACTTACCCAATCTGCTGCTCAGCTTTCTGCTCCTGCATTCTGCTTCCTGCCTGAGCTGATGCTTTGCTTTCTGCTCTCTGCCCTACCTGCCAGTGTGTTGCCTTTCCCCTCCCCAGTCTGCTTCATGCCATGCATAGTGGCTGCCTATGCCACTTGTGGTGCCCATACCCCAGGTTGGCCACTCCCAAATTAAATCATGGTGCTTTATTTCTGTGCGAGCCGGGCCCTTTTTCGTGCTCTGCGCGGGCTGTGGCCAGCAGCCCGGGCACGCGGGGTCGGAGAGAGGGCGCGTCAAGCTAGAATTAGGCACAGACTTGTGGCGGTAGATTTAAAGATTGTTTACTTACACCGGAGATGGTTGCGGTGCAGGCTGGAAAACTTGTTTGAGTTGCGGTTACAGACAAAAACAACACGAACGGTCACGTGGAGTTTGCTAGGCTCCACGGAAACAGAGCTCCGGATGCTCTGGACAAGCGCGCCACCAAAATAGGAACTTCGTAGATACGTCTTATTAAATTATCGCTCGAAGACGGGAAGAGGTAGGCGATGGATCAGGTCGCCAAACTCCTCTGAATCTCACACAGGGTTTCTATTACCCTGCCGTGTACCCAGAGTCCCCACAAGATGGATGTGGAATCCTCTTCGGCTTGGGCGGAAACCGCTCAAGCCTCTTATACGGCTAACAGGCCAATCGTTAGCCCCCACGTGGGAATAATTTAGAACTAGCCAATAGCGGGGAACAAATTTGCATGCGGGTGGCGGGAACTCCTTTGCACCGTGCATTTCTCTTGCAACTTGAGCAATGCACTCTGCAAAGGAAGCTACAAATAGGCGGGAAACTCTTCCTTGCACTGGGGTTCTCCTCTGCAGCAGAAAACTTCACCGTGCAACGAAGCTGTAATTTAGCGGGTATAATTCTAGTGCCGAAGCGCACACAAAATCATACCTTTGGGTTATGACAATTTCCTGCACCACCCCCCCCACCCTCACCTGTCAGGCATATCAAATTAATGCTTGTGATTTTTTTCTTTCTCTCCCCTAATGTGTACAATTTTTCCTTCTCTCTCCTATGGCATCATCAACGTCATCAGCCATCATCAGTGGCAAAAGTTATTTTTCAGTTTCAAACCAAGATGCAGAATAGAATAACCTGGTTTTCTTGAACCTATCATGCTAGCTGGTGGTATAGATAACAGTATAGTATTTTCTTAATAAACTAAGAAGTTATGAGACAGTTGCAAGGAGTTGTTATACTGTGTAACATGCTAACATTTTTATTTAGATTTTTTTTCCCCACAATAATTATGCTTGGCAGTAGAATCTTACTGTACCAGTTCTAGATGTATGCCCATTCTCCTACTTCATGTTTAAGGCATTTAATAGTTGTATATTAGTAAAAACATCAAAATATATAGTTTGAACCATAGCAAAGGAGGCACTAAGAATCAGCTTGTTTAAAATGCATTTAAAAGCCAGACATATTTTTTGTGTAAGGTTTCTGATGTATAAATTGGAGTATATTTTAAGAAACAATGTGTCCTGGTAAGGATGAGTATTTTTTTTCCCACATGATGATTCCAGTACATTAGATGGAAATTCTAACTTCTGGGTGTTTATCCAATCCGCTGGCTGAGGAGTGAGTAGTGGGGGTTGTTGGAACCTGGAATTAAAGTGCTTTTGTTTCCTGCCCTCTTCGAAGTGACTCTGTTCTTTGCTGATATGAAGAAGAGATGTTTCTTCTCCTGATATTCATAAACTTTTCTGCTAACAATATGTTTTTTGGGGACAGAAATCTCCCTTCCTTTTTTCTTTGCTCTCTGTCTTGGTTCACCGTTAGACTGCCTTTACATTTAGAATCATGTTTACAGGGATATAGCAGAGACATGGAAACTAATCCTGAAGATTCTTTAGTGTCTGTCAGGGTGTCAGACTTGCCTGGGGCCCCAGGCTGATGTGGACCACAGGACTCCTTGTGAGCCAGATCTAGCCTGGGGTGTGAAGGTTGTCACAGTGGTCACTGTGGTGGTGTTGGCAAGGGGTCTGGCAGCGGCAAGGGATCCTTTAAGGCAAGTCTGTGAGCAGCAGCAGAGAGCTGTGCTTGCTGCCCATGGCCACACACCTCAACTTTCAGTACCCATTGGTAGCCTGTGGGCCATATGTTTGACAGCCCTGGAGTCTACCAACCAAACCATTTCCTTAGTAAGTTTTGCTCATTTTTCTTGGTCTTTGGAAACTTACCAGATTCTGCTCCCCTTCTGGATATATAGAAACAGTAGCATAACTATCACGGGCAGGGGTGAGTGGGGGAGATGTGGAAAAATAACTCCCACTGCACCAGTGGCACAGGGGCAGCTGGAAGTTGCCACTGCCTCCATGTATCTTGGTTGTTCTGGGTACCCAGCTGCCTTTCTCTGTTTCTGTATAGAAGCATGAAATAGTGTTTGCTTGTAGTTTGCTTTAGGTTCACCTAGTCCTTTTGTTGATCAGATGATGCTCACTGTGACTTTCCACTTTTTCAGAAGGGCCTCTAAGATGTCTTCAAAATACAAGCAGCTTTCCTGGACTCCTTCCCTCCTCAGACTGCTCTCCCAGTGATCCTGCCCATCAGTTCCCTGAGGGAGTCGAAGTCTGCTTTTCTTAAGTTCAGGGTCTTTACTCTGTTGCTTCCTTCCTTTCCTCAGGATCCTGAACTCTTATCATTTTGTGGTCACTGCTGCCCAAGTTGCCACCCACTACTACGTTCCCCACCAATTCTTTCCTGTTTGTGAGCAGCAGGTCAAGAAGAGCATGGTCCCTAATTGATCTCTCCAACACTTGCACCAGGAAGTTTTTCCCAATACTCTCCAAAAACTTCCTGGATTGCCTGTGTACTGCTGTATTGCCCCCCACTCCTGATATCCGGGTGATTGAAGAGAACCAGAACCTGTGATTGCGAAAATTCCACTGGCTATTTGAAGAAAGCCTCGTCCAGCTCTTCCTTCTGGTCTGGTGGTCTGTAGCAGACACCCACCATGATATCACCCTTGCTTCATAGATTTCATAGACATTAGGGCTGGAAGGGACTTCGTAAGATCGTCCGGTCCAGCCCCCTGCCCAAGGGGCAGGAAGTCAGCTAGGGTCACAGGATCCCAGCAAGATAGAAATCCAAATGTGTCTTAAAGGTGGCCAGAATAGGTTCTTGCACCACCTCTGAGGGGAGTCAGTAAAGAAGTTTTTCCTTATGTCCAGCTCTCCCCTCTGACCCTAACCCAATGACTTTCAGCAGGCTTGTCTCCAATTTCATATTGGAGCTCTGAAAATCATACAGTTTTTACATACAGTGCAACCCCTCTTTCTGGAACAGTTTATATACCCATCCATGACAGTAATTGAGTCATGCAAGCTATCCTAACATGTCTCTATTATTCCAGTCATGCCATAGTTCTGTGACTGTGCAAGGACTTGCAATTCTTCCTGCTTGTTTCCCAGGCTCTGCATCTGTGTACAGCACCTGAAGTAACTAGTTGATTGTTCTCCTTACTGAGGAAGAAGGAGAAGACCTCTCCTGCTTGTGCTTCCCCCAGGTCATATACTTTCCTACTTACCTCAGGGCTTTGGTCTCTCTCTCCTGGTTTATCTAGTTTTAAATCCCTCCTCACTAGGTTAGGAAGGCTGCCTGTGAAGATCCTCTTCCATCTCTTCATTAGGTGGGTCCCGTCTCCTCTTAGCAGCGCTTCTTGAAACAACATCCCGTAGTTGAAGAAGCCAAAGCCATTCTGGCGACACCATCTGCACAGCCATGCATTGATCTGCAGGCTGTGTCCACTCCTCTCTGGGGCCTTCCTTTTGACCAGAATGATTAAGAACACCACCTAAGCCCCTGTCTCCTTCAGTCTTGGACCCAGAGCTCTGTAGTCACTCTAGATCTGCTCAGGGTTACCCCTGGTGGTATCATTGGTGCCCACATGGGTGAGCAGCATGGGGTAGTAGTTAGAGGGCCAGATAATTCTTGGTAATCCTTCTGTGACATCTCGGCTCTGGGCAAGGATCCTGAGACGGCAGGTCTGGCCAGCAGATAAATGTCTCTACCCACTTGGTGGAAAGGAATCTCCAAACATCACCACCCATTGTTTCATTTTGATGGCAGTGGTCTTGATCCTCCCAACCCTGGGGATGCTTGGCCTGGCCTCTTCCACCCATGGAACGTGCTCCTTCCCCTCTGTTGCTAGGGCTCCATATCTTTTCTCTAGGTGCAAACTGCGGCAGGTGGAGATGAGGACTTCTGCTTGCCCTGAAATGTTTCATGGTGTTTCTTTTAACTTTAGATTGGTAACTTTAATATGCGCAACCACATCTATTCCTGTTATTTTTTTTCCCCTTCATCTGCATTGATACAAACCTGCATATAAAACTTAATTTTTATGTTGGGAGCATAAAAAAGTGTCAGTTCTGCAGTATAAGTCTGTTGACAAAGATATAAATTAGAATCCTGTAACTTCCTTGGAAGTACAGACTCTTGTAGTATCTATTCCTGTGTGGTGATGAACTACTTCGTAGGACTTCCTCATTTTAGTTCCTTTTTATACAAAAAGATTCATTCTTGATCCTGTGGCCTAGTACTCTGTAGATTTGGTATTTCCACTTCAGTGTTTCAACAAGTCCCGTTTTCTCTTTAGGAATTAGAGTTAAATGTTTAGGCGTTTAGTAGGCAGGAATAATTGACATGTTATATTAATTGTACCTAGATATGTGCAGCCCTAAAATCATAAAGGGTTCAACACACCGATAGTACATGCAGGCATAACACTTGGATTGACCTAACTAGGATTAGGTCACTCTAAGTGCCAAATTGTACACACATTCAGGGTCTTTGGATAGGGTGAAAAATGGCCGGCCCAAACTAAATTAGTTCACCTGAGGAGGTGTGCTACATAGATCAGGCTAATCCGTGCCTGAATGTGTGCACATATTTGGAGCTTAGCCCCAGGGCTGGGAAAGCCCAGCTGCTTGCCCCAGCCCTGGGTCTCTGCTTTTTTTTACCTCCTCACCCTGACCAGGATATCTTTTAGGTCTCCAAGTTCTCTCCACCCCCAGCTGGATGACCCTCCCCACCTTGCAGACCTGCTAGCCCCTCCCTTGATCCTGCTGTCCATCCCCCAAACCCCGACTTAATTGTATTTCTGGCATAGCTCCCAGCACCAGTGAATGTGTGCACAACTGGGGACCCAACCGACAGTCATGTTGCTTGAAGTAAGCCGTGTGATCCTAGATCGGGTCCCGGGAACATCTGCATGTGAATGATGTGTCCTTAAGTAGTGCATAGTTTGAGTGCATAGCTTTTTGTTCTATATTGAAATAGTAATTTAAGGTTAATTTGTTTATGCCTGCTACTGATATAAATGATCTGGGCACCTTCATATAAAAAATAAAGGTTTCTCATTTTGACTTTCAGGCTTCTGTTCATTTTACCAGTATCAGAAAGCAGTGAAGTGAAAAGGCATCCTTTGGGAGCCCAGATAACCAAAGGTAAGCATGGATGTTACTGTGACGTACATAGATAAATGCTGTTGGATACTCCGGTTTAATTTTCAGATTGCTTTGAAAACTTTTCCACCACATCTGCCTGTGGTATTACTGTTCCCAGCAGTGACACCCTCAGACATTTCTTGGTTCTCCATGTGGGCTGCCCCAGGAAGCAGCAACAGTACTGTGAGAAGGGTAATTAGTGTGAGGATTGGCTAATTGGCATGGTCATGCAGCAATGCCTGCAGTACCACATAGAGGTGGCTGCACTGCTTCCAGCACAGGAAGTAGCATGAAACAGCATGGCATGTTTGGCAGTGCTGCTGCCAGGTTCATTTAGTTTGTGGTCTAGACATGGCCTTTTTAATAATGATTTAATCTATATACAAAAACTGTAGGCACATGCAGAGCTCTGTTTGACTGTAGCAACAGTCAGTTGTGCTGACAAAAACCTTGAATGTACATATGGATATTTTTTTCAACTTGTGGCTTTAGTCTGCTAGTTTTGGAGAGGCTTGGCCATTGGTCTAACTTTGATTTCCTAAGCAATAAATAGACATCTGCTTTGGGTTATAACATTTCCTGGTAAAAAATTCTGATTATTTTGTTACCCTGACTAATAAATTGGACAACCACAAAATTTAAATGAATGTTTAATAGGTACGTTGTCACTCAAGTAAGTTAGGGAGAAATGGTTTTATCTTTGATTTGATTAGGAAAGTTCTAATATACAAGCCTTTATCATACTCAGCACCAGGACCGTTTACAAACAAAAATGATTTTTTTTGACGTCCCCAAATTATTACTTACTTATTGCCATTACAAAATTGAGCATGTGATAATGATTTTTCTAAAAGCCAGCCCTGCACTAGGATTTTGAAGATCAAGCTGGGTTGTTTTCTCTGAGATATCACAGCTAGCAATGGTGAATGAGAACTTGGTAAACAATCATGTTTGTGTTTGGGAAGTCCAAATCTTGTATTCATGTCAGTGTTGGTGGTATGTTACGAATAGGCCTAATAGCAGTGTTTAATTAAAAAAACAAATGCATTTTTCATTATTTAAATTGGGTAAAAGAATATGAAAAATGCACTGGTTTTTGTAGAATAACTTGTGATATTGTTAATGTTTTTCTAACTGGCTCCTTTTAAAGAACTTGTTTTTGTGTCCTGAATCATATGTATTCTTACAGGGGACTGATAAATCTCTGCAATAACTCTCTTACATAGTTAAAGAAAGAGGCAACACTAAAGGACAACTTACATTAAGCAACACTTCCTAGAAAAGTTTCTGAAACTATACTCGGTCTTACTCATAGTTTAGCTCTGAGTTATTTTTCTGTGACTTAGTCCACCCCCTCCTGCAAGCTTATGTAAAAACAGGACATTTTGTGCATTGTGGTTGATTCCTAAGGGAAAATGCCAAATATATTTTTGAGTCGCAGGAATAAATTATCACCCATAGGAATGATTTAACAGTAACAAGGGGTGAACACCTCAAAAGGTGGAAAAATTTTTCCAGTCTTTCATTTATACTTGATGGTAGCATTGTAAGCAAAAGTTCCTGAGAGTTATATTTTCAGTGCACCACTAGTGCCATGGACTGAAAGCATGCTATAAGGAATCAAAATACCAAGACCTTGCAACATCTGACCTGTCTGTCCTCATTCTCCTGCTACCTTTAAAATTGGAAGCCTTCAACTTCTGATTAAAGGCATGTGGGATTCACTGTATTCAGTGAAATGCCGCAGCTGCCTTCCTGGACCTGCTTCTGGATATACGGGATGAAAAGGAGGATGTGTGATGGTGGCAGAAACCTCACCGTTCATGTACAACGAGCTCCCTGCCCTTGTCTGGCAGCCAGGACCAGAGTTCTTAGTGGCACACTGGCAGTGAAGTGGGGTGTGCACCCACTCTGGATCTTCTGTATCTGCCCAGTGTTTCTTTCATAGGAGCTCTTGATGTTTTCCTGATATGAGAAATCGAGTGTTTGCAAGGAAATGTTTCTTTGCTAAATTTAAAGGAACAAAAGTGGTAAAGAGCACATTTCATTTCCAAGCTTCGTTGAGAATATGGCATTACAGACAAGAGGAGATAATAGATTTGGGGAAATAGAGCTATTCTGATGCTGTCCTTTTTACTTCTTAATTAGAATTTCTCATTTATTTAAACTTCCTCCTTTTTCTTCCCTTTTTGCCTTTCATAGGATGTTGCTTAAAATTATACATACGCTAAAGATGCAATAGCATTACAGTCTGACACCATTCCTAAATACTGTTTCCTTAAAACTGAACGTTACGCAAACTGAATTTTGGACGGTCTGTTTTTGTGGTTAGACACAAAAGAGCTAGCATCCCCAAGTAGACTTATTTGGTGATTATAACCTAGGGTACAGGTAAAGCTTAGTGTGTATTGAAATCCACAGTTTGGCAATTTGCCTTCACTGAAGATTGTAAATGTGAGGTACAGGTATTCAAAGAGCCTGAGGCAGAATTGATCTAAGTTGTGCAGTTTTCTGTAAGCAACATAGTTCAGATTCGTAGTGAACAGAACAGACATTCACCCTTTGATGGGTGGCAAATCTTAGACTGGGTTCTGCCATTTTTAAACCAGTCTGTGCTTCTGTTTTGTTATAGGTCTAGACTGGTTTTGTGTGCCGAACTTCTGTTCAGTTGCAGGTCTGGACCAATTTCTGATCGCTTATACCGGTAAAAGTATAATGTCTGTACCTGGCCTGGATGATTATGGTACTGTTATGAGGCATGGTTGCCAAATCTCATAGTGCTGAGGAATGATGCATTCCTACTGTGCTGGCTAAGTCAAAAATCAAATAATATTTTTTGGTGACTTGGCAAACATTTAGGTTGGTTAAGAGACTGTTTCCTGGAAAAGACAGAACTGAAAATTGAAAGCAGGACCAATACTCTGAAAAACGGTGTTCTTTGTAAAGTTAATTAGGCTGCTAATGGAAATTTGTAGGGGCCTAGGGTTGCCAAAAAAAAAAGTCCCAGTATGTGCTGGAAAAGAAATGTAATGGTGATACAGTAACTTTCCTTTTGTGCCTCCTCACTGTGTATACTCCTTGATTTGGTCCAAAACCAGTGTAATGGATTGTTTTATAGCTTTAGCACAAAGCCCAAGTTAGGAAGTACTTCATGCTGGCTGAACACAGCATCTGATTACCATCTGGTCATCAAATGCTCCCTGCAGCACAATACAGAAATGACTGCTTTGTTAGGGAATGAACTCCCACTGTGTATATGTGTATGTGTGGGGTGGGATGGGATGGGAGGATGGCAGTGGGGAAGAGATTAATTGGAAAAGATTTCTTTCTGGGAACGCATGGAGAACTTTAGACTTCAGTAGTATCCAAAGATTCAGGAAATATTTAATGGAATTTTAGATCACTTGCCTAAATGTTGTCCCTTCTCAAGCCCTTTAGATTCCTGAAGGTTTTGGTACAGTGCAGCAGAAAATAAATTACTTTGTTTTTTTTCTTCTATAGTTTCTTCTTTATTAAGATGATACATTTACAACCAAATTTTGGATTGTAACATCATTTCTGTTTCTCAGTTAAGACTGGATTTTTTTGGGATTTCGAGTGTTATTTCGGTAATAAAAAGTAGGGAGATGTTAAACTTCTATGTTTGTATAGAACTCACTTGAACAGCAACTGCATAAATGTTTTGAGTCCTCTGTAGATGAATGAAATCTGTAATGTGTGTAAACTTGAGGGGATGCCCACACTCTGTGTTGTGTATATACTTTGTTATATACAACTGGGTAGCTTTAGGACCTTAAATTTACAGGAAAAGTAAGTTGAGAAAACAAAATAATAATAATTTTTGTAGGCCTTTTTATTTGGGTCAGTCTCTCAGGGTTTCCCTGTCTTTTCCTTAATACTGAAATATCTCAAAAGTCAAGTTTCTGTTACGGTTCTTCCTTATTTCCTTCATTTAGTTTTTGAAGTAACAGTCTGAGTTCCTCCTATCATCCTTCTTTTGTGTGTATATTTTGTATTAAGGGGATACTTTTGACATGAAATCTAGTTAGGTAAAAAACAGAAATAGATAATGTCTAGATCAGAGATTCTCAAAGTTTTTATGCCTTGTCCCGGCAAACCGCATCCCAGTAGTCACAGCTGACTGCGGCTGGAATTTCCAGCCGGAAGGCAGGTAACCCTGCGCTGCCGTGGGCCCTGCAAAAAGAGCTGCGGCCTCTCTCTGCCTGGCTCTGGCGGGCTGCGGTTTACCGGTCCGCGGCCACTTCTGGACCAGCAGCCCACTCCCTGTGGCCCAGCACTGGGCTGCAGCCTAGGGATTGAGAACCCCTGTTCTAGATGATGTACCTGCATGTGTCATTCTGCCAGGTTTTGTATTGGTGCAATCATGTTTGCCTGATTTTTATCCACATTTGCTTCTCATTGTTCTTCTGTAAATGCTTCCTCCTTTTTGGAGGCATGCACCTTGGAGGCATGCACAAAGGAACTTGTTCCCTCTGACTACACAATCTGAGGAAGAGGCTCTGTTAATTATTTTCTCTTTTTTGTCATAATATTACTTCGTATAATAATAACAGCTAAAAAAAATGTGTTAGTCAAGTGCATATTTTTTAATCCACTTAACTCCTTGTGATCTTTTAAAATAGGCACGCATTCCTCTCTTTCGAACTGGGGTCTCTTCTACATACCCTTGACAATATAATCAAAGTTTTGCATTATTATATTTTCTAATCTCTCAGATATTCATAACAATTATGACTTTTCTCTTGGTAAGTGAATCTTATCCAACAGATTCACTTATCTGTTGGTGGTAAGTGAGAAATTACCACAGATGATTAGAATTTATTTTTGAAAGAAAAATTTAAGAAAAAAAATTAACTTTTTGTAAAATCAGAACTTTCTTTGTGTCCATGTATTATTTTATTTCTGAATTATTTAAAGTTTTGTAAGGGCAATGAAAACTGAAGTATTTCCACTGGGAGAAATGGAGATGGTGAAATAACTATTGCAACTAAGCAGTATTAACTTACAAGTAGAAATATATTCTATCAAGCAATAGCCACATTAGTCATTTTATAACTATTGAATAAGTGAATAGGTTCCAGGCTGCAGAGCTCCAGACAGCTCAGTTAGGTAATGGCTTCAGCATAGTTGAGTGAGCTACAGCAGAGCTGAGGGAGCTGCTAAAGGTAGCAATGAACAACACCTATGCCTGGTTGAGAGCATCACAGATCATGTGACTGGAAGGATGTGGAGCTTAGCTCCTAGGCTGTAGAGCTAATTTCTGGTCCAGATCTTGCAGGGGAGAGGAGTTCCCTGGAGGGCAAGACTAAGCTGCTGACTAGGAACCAGGCATTAAGGCAACCATGAGGGGGTCACTGGGAGAGCCAGCCAGTAGTAGCAGCAGTTTTGTTTGGGTTGTGCAGGTCTCCTAGATGGGGAGGGCTAGTTCTTTCATTTTGTAATGAAATACCTTGGTTTGGTAGCTAGTAAGGGAGTATGGACGCCACTAAAAGGGTGTCCAATGGGGAGGTACTATGTAATGACCCTGGTCCCAGCTAGTCTCAATCAGGGCAAGTCATCCCGTGAACAATATCCCCCTGCAGCAATCCCAGAGCAGTGTCCTAGTGCCAGCTGGGCTGCATGGGGCAATTAGGGAAGCCCATCTCCTGAAGTTGAATGCAATAGGCCTCACATGCTTCAGCCCTTAAAAGCCAGGTCCAGTATCTTTGTCCAGTCAAACTGTTAGGCACTGGAGCATGGGTGGTCTTTCCTAATGGCTAGACACTTGAATCCTGGGTGCAGCCCATGTCAGTTCTAGAGGTCCAGAGGGATCTAGAGTCTGAGCTGGATTTGGAAGGTGTAGCCAAAATCAAGATAGGCTGGGGTCAGAAGCCAAGGCTGGAAAAGGGTTAAATGAGGGTTCACTGGGATCAGAAGCCAAAAGCAAGTGCCAAAGACTGAGTATAGGCCTGTGAAAGAGAGGCCTTAGTGCAAGACTGGTGACTAAGAGCCCTAGCTAAAGTTGACAAACTAGGGTAGAGGTAGAGCCTCAGATGAGGACTGCTGGAACTGAGGGAACAGGTGGGCAAAGGCCAATTTAAAATAGAGATGCTTTGCTCAAAAGTTGAGAGGGAGGATTGGGGCAGATAGGCCTCCTGATGATGAGCAGGGCAGAGGAAATTGCTTAAAGTGACTGAAGGCAGCCTCCCAAATCATAACAATAGCCACTGGGTAAAATGGTGCCCTGGGTGAACTTGTATTTTGGCATTATTTCTTTTGAGTTTAAGTATGTAGTAGTATTAGGAAAATTTTCCTAACTAAAACCCTGTGGGGAGCTGCTTGGCTGGATTGGGAGACCTGCTTCCCTATGGTTTCTCCCAGTGATGGCCAACTAGGGTAGGGGGAGAAGGATGGGGACGTTTGTCTTTTACCAGCCCTGAGGTGAAGAAGATTGTGAGCAGCACCAGGTAGGCACCCATGATGATGAGCATCAGGAACACGAGGAGTGGGTGCAGTTGGCACGTGCAGTAGGAAGACTCACAGAGCTAGTCTGAGGCATGGGTTGGCAGGCATTGCTCACAATCTGCTTGCTCCGCCCTGTCCAGCAGGTAGTGGTGCCTCCTTATCACTGAGCCCCACAGTTGACCAATTTCCATCCACCCTCTCCCCACCCCAAGTCAGTAGTGCTGCTAGAGGCAGGTGGGCAGGGACAGTTCAGTGGGAAGGTGGAGGTAGGGTGGGTGGGTGTGTGGTGCCCTGGGCGGTCATCCTTATCACCCACCTCTAAGACTGGCCCTAACGAGCCAACATCAATGGCAGCATGGTAGGTGGGGGAAATGGAGATCTAGCTAAGAGGCTGGAGGGGGTAGAAGGTGGGGACTGACTGCCAGGGGACATTAGACTTGCCATTGTAGTGCTAACCCTGTTACAATGAGGTGTTAGAGTTAATAGGGGGTGAGCAGTAAGCCATCTTCATACCTAGCTAGGTACAAAGACCTGATCCTGTTAACTGTTAGTAAACAAGATTTTTAGAGAAGCTTACCAATAAGTTTAGAGATCCTTGGAGGATGTGTGTGAATGGATACTAAGGGGTTCATAGTAGTACTATAAAATACTCATTTCCCCAAACAAATATCAAGGAAGCTATATTTATGTTGTATGTAGCCTACTTTCCTTTCTTGAGGGGCTGTTTCCATTATTTTTGTGTTCAGTAGTTGTCCTGGCACTTATAGCAGCACCGAGAAGTCCACTGAAGTACAGTCATCACTGCAGAGAGGTAGTTTAGATGTAGAAATTGTTGGAAGAAACTATTCAAGACCAAATAAATGCAGCAGAAGGTAAGGAATAGGGGAATAAATTTACAAGAACCAGTGCAAATAATAATTGTAGAGTAGTATAGTAGCAGAGCAAAAAATTCATGTTCTTTTCAGCCTTTTGTTTTGTTTGGTTTTAAAGTACTTTTCCTGGTAGCCAAGTATCCGTAGTGCCTTCCTTGTAGATGTCAACAATTATTCATTTTGTCTTTGAGGAGGAAGATGAGTTAAAATATAACTTGTATCAGTAGCAGCCTTGAGAATTGCCTGGAGATGAATGGCACGTAGACAAGTGGTTTTCAACAGGGTTGCCACAAGATTCCCCCTCTTCCCCCCAGTCTGCTGCAGGCGCTTCTTGGTGCAGCCCCAGACATGCCTCTCAGAAAATGGGGTGCTGCTAGTTTCTGAAAAGTTAGAGGGTGCTGTAAACCAAAGAAAAAGTTGCAACCCAGAGGTGCAGACTATGATTGATTAACAAGAAAAAATGGAGGCAGGTACCAAGAAAAAAAATAGACAAAATCAGGCTGGACAAGTGGATCCAGTATGTCTGTGATTTAGAAAAAAAAAAAAGAAAAAAAGTGTAATGTATTGCACGTCACACGAATGGCAACTATCACAATTAGTTATCTTAATGGAAGAAGACTTTCTGTTTTATGATGCTTCATTTAAGAACCGGTATCATCATCAGTGAAATATTTGGACTAAGAAATCTTTTATATCCTCCCATATCTAATTGAGAACTGGAGCATCAGTGCCTCATTGGAAGTTGCTTCTATTTGTCATGAGAAGAGTGGGTGGGATATATATTCTAGGAAAGAGAAGAATGCTATTAAATGGGAGAAACTTCTGGAAGAAAGTTGGAGAAACCGAAAAAAGTGCATAAAGCAGGTTGAAAATGAGGTGTAAGTGAGCAAAGACCACTTGAAAACAGTGCTGTAGAAGATTGTTGGTAGGAAAGAAAAATGGAACTGGAGAGTAGCTGGAACAGGAAAGAATGTGGGGTGTGGGGGAAACGAGACACCTGTTTCATATTGGAAAAAAATGCTGGCTTAAAAAACTTTCAATATACATTTCAATATAAGAACATCATCAATTTCAAGTACATCATCTTGATGTCTTTTAACTTGGAAGGAGTTATAGGTTTTCACACGTGGTCCAAGTATTTTTATTCTGGTTAGAAAATGTTTTTATCAGGTTAGTGGACAGGTAATTTTTTTTCGATTTTTGGCTCATCTTAAACGCTCTTGATTACAACTTTTCTCTGATTATCATGCTTAGAATAAATCAACTAACTGCACCAGAAGGCTCTGGAACACTTTAATTTTGCTTACAGAAACATCTGAGTGTTTGTCTTCAGTTTTATAGTCCTAAAATATTGATAATATGATACAGATGACCTTTTGTTATATTTGGTCTTTTCCTGGGAAGTCTGTCGCATACACTCCCTATCTAAAAAATGCAGACAGTTTAAAATAATCTCTTGGTGACTGACCTGGTCTGGTTATTAACCCAGTGTACTCTGAGCCATATCTGTTTGCAACGGGGGGAGGATAAAGGGCGTCTGATTGCAGAAATAAATCTTACAAGTATGTATCTATCCTTGTTCAGAGCTCTCTGGGACTAAGTACAGACATTCAAAAAGCTCAAGGTGGCATCTAAGTTATTCAGTTTTCTGTAAGTGGTGTAGTTTAGATTGGTAGTGAATGGAACACACATTCATCCTTTTTTTGGTGAGGGGGGTGAAGGCAAATCTTAGACCAGGTTCTACCGTTTTAAAATCAGTCTGTGTGTCAAACCTCTGTTTGGTTATGGGTATAGACTCGTTTCTGATCACTTATATCAGTAAAAGTGTAATGTCTGTACCTGGCCTGAGTCAATGCAGTGTATGTTACTTTCCAATGACTGGCTACCTGTACATGTGCTGGGGTGCATTTTAATTAGAGTGGCTCCCAAACAGTCACTCTAATTAAAATGGCTTGCTGCTACATGTATTAAGCCCCCACACATTTCAAAATGGATGTGGGATGCTTTATCTAAAGCTCATTCAACGAGGCTTAGATAAAGCACCCCCACCGCCATTTTGAAATGTGTGGAGTCTTGATACATGTGACGATGAGGCAATGCTGGACCGTTTTAATTAAAGCGATTAATCAAGTCTGCTCTGTGCTGTTTTAATTAGAATGTGAGCAAGCATGTCTGTAGGCACCCAATAATGCTAAAAGCTTTATATCTGTTACAGGGGTATAGGATGTAGCCGTGTTGGTCTAAGGACGTAGGCAGACAAGGTTCCTTGGGTGAATCTGATATCTTTTATTAGACCAACCCAAATAGTTGGAGAATAGTTATGAAGCAAGCTTTCGGGTTCAAAAACCCTTCGTCAGGCTAAGGAAGTTTCAGCAGTTGGTGTGTGCTCTTCTTGGATGGAATTATATCTGTTAGTTTCTTCTTTAACTAAAAAGCTTTTCTTTAACCCAAAAGCTTGCTTAAAATTTTTTTTTCCAACTATTTAAGTTGGTCTAATATAAGATATAAGATTCACCCAACGAACCTTGTCTTTAACCAAAGGAATTCAGGATTATTTCTTTGTCATTTAAGTGTTGCCACTTAAACGTAGTAAAGTGATCTGCAGTCCACTTCACTTTAATTCTTCTGAGTGGATTGCAGTTGCGTACTCTGAGACTTGGGGGTTTTTTTTAGGATGCTGGGTCATGCAGTCTTTCAGCTGGCTTGACCGTATATACAGTTGTTGTTTCAAAACTGATGGGAGCAAAAGGCAAAAGAAGAATCGCACTTAAATTCTTCTGTTCCTTTTCTCTTACAATTTCTTTGCTATTTTTAAAGCAAGCAAGATTAACCACTTTGGATACCTTCAAAGGAGGCTGAAGGACACCACTTGGGGTCAAAGATGAGATCTAGCCACTTCACCCTCGCAATAGAACCCAAGTTCAATTTGGGAATATTTTTGAGAGAGAGTCTTTAGTACAAGGAAGTTTGAGAAGATGTTACCATTTTGTGCCATTTCTTGTAAAGTATATCAAATAACTAGCAACATTTTTAGAGAAATGGAGGACTCATAGCTCCCTTTCCTTGTAAAATCTTGCCCTTTGTCA
>NW_005842243.1:1141584-1156502 GCF_000455745.1 Alligator sinensis | reverse complement strand
CTGCTGAAGCTCTGATGAAAGGGACCTTCATTATCACTAATAATGGTAGTTGCAAATTAAGTTTGGTTGATTGACAGTTCAGCTATCTAAATCTGCTTTGGCTTGTCTTTATTTTTTTAATTGACCTCAGAGCACAGTTTTATGGAACTTTACTTCATTTTTTCTGATTGATAGCTTAATTACATTTTCCTGCATCGTATCATAGTTAAGATGATATAGGGAGAGTTGGATCCTGACTTGACTTGCTTCAGGTTTTTCTTACTTTTGTATTCCACCCCTCAAGAAGAATTTTGTGGAAGCAAATGTTTTTCATTTAGAGATACTTCCATCTCATTTTAGGATTCAGAATTTGCAAGTGAATTCCTACATCCCCTGTTGTTTGTTCCTCTTCAGCAGGCATTTATTTGGAATTTCTGAGGTCATAATGGGCTATAGGTTTGTTTCAAAACAATTGATTTCCTATGAAGCAGATAAGCTGATGTCATGGTCTGGTCCTTTTGGCTTACATATGCTAATTATTAGATTGCACTGGGCAGTTGGTAGCTTTGTCTGAGGAAGAGGAAAAGTGTAGGTTATATGACAGCTGTGTGCATTTCAGCTAACTCGGGCTTGAGGGCTGCCAGAATTTATGGTACTTTTGATTTAGCAAGGTAAGTGTCTCATTTTTATTTTATGTTTGATATAGTTTTCACTTAAGACTGTGTTCTTATACAGTAGTATACAGTAGACATGAGTTTAGGTATGTTTTCTTTTAATTCTGGTAGAAACAAGTTGGTTTATGTAATTTTATGTCAAACTTAGCTACCTAAGATTTATAAGTGGTGCCACTAGATTGGAATCCTTTTCTGTCACGTTCCCTTGTGTTCTCAAATGGGATTATCACTGCACTGGGTGAATTGTTGGAATTTAATCTATATACTAAGGTAATGAGAATGGAGTAAAAAGTGAAAACAAGCTTTTACTTTATTAACTTTTTAATATTTTATTGATATTTTGCTTTCCTGAATTAAGAAATAACTCTTCAAAACAGTCTGTTGTAATTTTGTTGAAAATATAAAGGTCATACCAACTTCTGCAGATTGAATTTACCTTATGAATAACAACTTTTTAAGAAAGATTATTAATATAGTTTTGCTCTTGAACATCCCAACTTTATTTTCCATAAATTTTATTTTCTGCACGTTCATAGAAACAAGAAAGCAAAATATTTCATCGTGTATAGTAGTGTGTTATACTATGAATAGTGTTTTGCAGATCATATGAGCGGATAACTTTTAGGTGTTAATTCATTACTGGAGATTTCTATTTTTGATTAAAAGCTTACTTGGGCATGGTTAAGCAAATGCACTTGTGACACGCAGGATTACACATGACAGTGTAGCAGCTGTAATTTAGAGAGAAGGCAAGAAATGTAAATTAAGAGTGATCACATATCTGAAATAAATCATGTGAATTTGAGTACGTAGTTATATCGTTATGATTCTATGTGCGCACATAGTGATTTATGTATAAAGAACATTTAAAAATAAGTATTTCTTATACATTTCCTCTTGGTCTGAGGACATTTGGTTTTAAGTAGGAGCTGTAACCCGAGAATGAACAAAGGTAACTATTTTAGGAAGACACTGTAGGCATATTTCCCATAAGTAAAATTCCATCAAATATTCTGGACAAAGAGCGTGCTATTCCCCCCCCCCCCTCCCCCCCAAGGTCATGAAGTGTTTAAATTTGTGTGTGTAGCAAGAAACTTGTGGTATCTTAGGGTTTTGAGGGGAAGAGGCTTTACCCTATTTATATCCTTGCAGCCTGTCACTTCATGTTTCTGTCAGAAGCTGCAACCAATTTGGTCAACCGATTTAATAAGGCTTTGCTGACTGGTTAATTTTAAAATGTCTACATCAGGGGCTGGCAACAGTTTTGGGCAGAGTGCCAAAAACACCCACAACCTTGACTTGTAAGATGTTGGCGTGCCGGGGGGAACAGCGGGGGAGCTGTGAGGGGCCTGATCCATGTTGTGGCAGTGCAGCCCTGGCCCCTTCATCTCTGTCTGCCCCAAGGAGCGTGTGCCAAGCAAAATACCTTTGCCCGACGCACTCTGGCACCCATGCTGGGGGTTGCCTACCCATGGTTTCCATCTTTTGAGCCACCCTTTTGATGCTGAACAACGAATTAATGGTATTTAATTGAACTAAAGGCCTGTTATCATTGATAGCGGTTAAGCTTCTCTTTTTGGTTTTGTGTCACAAACTGAATACATTTTCACTTTTTGCCTTGAGACTTGTGCTAATGAATTACTCTCAGCTAGCTTCATTTTAATGGTTTGTATGCAAAATAGAGCTGTTATCCCTTGGGGTATAAGTTGTAAGGTGTGTTGTATCTGTGGTGTGCAGGAGGAAGAGAAGTGGGTGTTCTTCTGGACAGTCCTTTATATGTTTCTATTTATATAAGATTGCAGGGGATGGGGCATGATACCCTGAGAGGTCCCTTCCAGTCCTGTGCTCCTTTGGATACAGAGGTTTTTAATTTCTGAAACTAAAAAAACAGAAAAACCTGCACATAACCCTATCATTCCTCCGAAGCGTAACAAGGCAGCTCCAAATCCTGGACAGCAGCCGTGCACAGTCCAGTTTCAGCAGCATCAGATTTCTGTTGAATATTGTTACCATCTTAGTAACCATATGGATAGACTCTTGTCTTTATCATGACCTTTATGCAAGTTGTTCTGTTCTTAGTCCTCATACCTGTGCGGGCCGCCTCCTGAACCCATCCATGTCGCCATGAGCGGGCTGGGAGCGGTGTGCGGACCCGTTTTTGTGCACGCGGACTGTGGCCAGCAGCCCGGGCACATGGGGTCGGAGAGAGACCTGTGGGATCTGGAATTAGGCACGGACACGTAATGGTTGATTAAAAGATTGTTTTACTTGCACCAAAGATGGTCGTGGTGTAGGCTGGACAGTTTTCCAGGTTCAGCTCCGCTTAAATCCTCGTTGGAGTGTTGAGCCCCAGCTCAAATCTGGGATCGTGCCCGGTATGCAAAGGCCAATAAAGATACCAGGGGTGAAAGTATAAAGAAGATTTATTGCTAGCAATACAAGGTGCAAGCGGAATAATTTCACGTAACAAGCACACAGATTCTTAATTCTAAGCATCTTTTATACAGGAGTATTGGACCTTCATAAGCATTCTTGTTTGCTAATTGGTTATAAGGGAGTGACGCAAGGAGTTCTTTACTGAGCATGTCTCTCTACCTGTGTTTTAGCTATGTATCTCATTTACATACATGTATGTTTCATTAGCATACTTTCTCCCCACCTGGGGTGTGATTTTTAGTATTTAAATTAGCTCTTTGCCCTAGTCCTCTGATTCTGCTTTTGTTTTCAAGCCTCCTTTATCTAAGACTGTCTCCTCCTTATCATTGCAGATGGGCATTAGTTACATAACAGAGACTTTTGCTTGGGCTTTGTATAGTGATGGATACGTCAAGGATTGCGCTCAGCGCCGGGGAGAGGCTAGAGGCCGTTCGGTAATTGGGCCCCCGGAGTTGTTAAGGCTCCATGGGTTCGGTTCAGTAGTTAAGCCTCTATTGCCTTCTTAAGGGAAGAGCTGGGTTCGAAGGAATCAGCAGCGCTTAGAGATCTTCACTCTCTTTCCCCCGAACTCCAATTTGGTTTCTCTCTCCCTCTCCAACGTGGGCGGAAACTACCCAAGCTCTTTATACGGCTAGCAAGCCAATCGCTAGCCGCCACGTGTGCCTATATTAGGATCGGCCAATAATGTGGCACGAATCTCAATACAAATGGCGGGAACTCCTTTGCCCCATGCATCTCCAAGCTGCAAAAGAAATGCACCATGCAAAGAAGGCTACAAATTGGCGGGAAATACTCTTCTGCACGCGGGTTCTCCTGTTACAGCAGAAATCTCCAGCATGCAAAGGAGCTGCAATTTAGCGGGAACATAATTTGGCGGTGCCGAAGCGCGCACAAACAAAGAACCACAACTTTGGGTTGTGACAATACCTAGTTTGTTTCTTCAAACCACCCGTCCCAACAACTGCTCTTGCTATGCCGGGTATGCTTTTCGATGAAGCTAAACTCCAAATACATTTTTTTTTGTTTCACTTTTAAATGTTTTTCCTCACTTTACGGAGTAAAGTTAGAAGTTAAGTATGTTCAACCTAGTTGAATACCAAGGAAAAAATGGATAAATGCCAGTATAGCTTTAGGTTACAAAGTATTGTAAGATAGCTGTAAGAAGTATGTTTGTGTTTTGTCCCCTCTGCACTCCTGGTATCTGTATGCTTTGAGTCGTATGTCTTCTTCAAAGATATTCCACCACTTGCATCTATTCCCCTCTGAAAGGACAAGTACACATATTACATATGTGTTTTTTCATGTTTTTCGGTCCATTCTGCAATGGATGATCCTTTCATATAGGCATGTGTGCCTTTTGTTACTTAACTGATTCATCCACCCCATAATGGTCCATAGGTTGGTAGTTATGGCACTCATCTGGGATGTGGGAGACTGAGTTTCAAGTTGCTCATCTGAATTGGGAAAAGTTGGGACTGCAGGCTGTTTTCTACATCCCAAATGAGCCCCCTGACATGGACAGATGCAGGAAAGGGGTGAGGGTCCACATCCCCCACTGTCTCTGCAGCTCATGCACAGTAAACTCTGAGCTCATTGGGTGGGCAGTGTGGGGTCCTGCTGGAGAAAACCTGTTGAACATCCTGTCCCTGACCTGGTGGTGCTGTGTGCCAAAACTGCTGCTAACCCGTTTGCCTGCTGAGCTCAATAAATGCTATTGATGCCTTTCTGTGAGTGCTTTGTGGGGAGGGGGAGCTGTTTGCACTCAGATACTTGAGGTATCTGTGCTTAGGCTTGAATCTCCCATGGAGCACAGCATGGCCAAGACGCACATGACAAGGAATTGTCCATTACAATTAAAAATAGAAAAATGTACGTATAACCCTATCATCCCTCAGAGGTGGAATGGGGCAGCTCCAAATCCTGGACAGATTTTTGATCCCATTGAAAGGTACATACTCTCTTAAACACCCAAGAGTGGGGTGGGGGGCAGATGAGGATGGGACAGGACCTGGTGCCTTGGCTGGGCTCCATGTTTCAGCTGGGGTGGGGGGTGGGAAGTAGGCAATTCACCATCCCCTTATGCCCCAGCATTCCCAGTTCCTTTGTGGGTTTCAATGGCCTAAAACAGGGCTATGACTGCAGGGGTTGGCCTATGGTGACCTTGGCTCCCCATCCCCCCCCCCCCCTTTCTTCTTCCTCCCCCTGCTGGGGCCTCTCTGTTTCCCCCAGGACCTGAGTTTTCATCACAGTTGCGTGGAGCTGGGGTAAACTGTACCGTCATTGGCTGCTTGACATCCTCACGCATAGCCTGAGTTTTCAGGAGAAGTGTTGGGAGAACTGGCCTTGGATCCTTCAAGTTGTGCCAGCACAGTGGCTGCTTTGCTGATGCTGGGGCAGGGGAGCTCTGGTAAGTGCTCCGTTCCTCTCGGGGAGGGCACAGAGATGTGTGATAGGACTTGGTCTGGAACAGCTGCAGCTCATGTGTGGGAAATAGTGTCACAGGGCTTTCTTCTGCCTCCTCCGGTGGGGTCCCTGTGTGTGATTCCTCCAGCTGGTGGCAGTCGATGGGGGGGCAGGTTTATCCATGTTCTGCGATGGTACTTGTGGGGTCTCTGCCCACAGGTGGGTGACGGTCTGGCTGCGAAGGGGTGTGTGGAAGTGTGAGTGGGTGGGTGGATGGATGGAAGCTGTGGCAGATGCATGAGGGTGCAATTCCCAGTGTTGTTCTAGCTCCCACTTCAGAGGCTTAGGGCCCCTGCTTCTGTGTTTCCTGTCCTCTGCTGCTCAGGTCCCATCCATAATCTCAAAATGTCCAGGGACTTTCAGCTGACAGCCTGTGATTCTGGCAACAACATGCACCCAGCCAGGGCTGTAAAATTCAAGGGTGTGCTGCCATGCAGTACCTTAGGATCATGGGCAGTCTCTGCTTGCCCTGGCTTGAAGGTTCAGTGCCCCCTCCCAACCACATGCCCTCCACACACCTAGTTGATAATCTAGCTATCTGATTAGTGATCAAGTATAAGGGGAATCAATCTGCATTGAATGAGAATGAAGGACATGGCAGGAGCCTTCTCTCTGAAAGAAAAAGAAAGGAGTGGGGAATGGCCTATATTCTGGTGGCTTCCAAAATTCTGGAGTTTTTAGGGAATCTGCTGGGCTCAGAAGGGAAAATCAAATCTGTTGCTTTTGCAGGGAGCAGATTGGGAAGGGAAGGAAAGAGTTTCCTTTCCTCCCACTGAAGAATCTGAGGTGTTTTCTAAAGGGGACATCATAGACACTGTGTCCTGGAGGGTTTTGGGGTTTTTTTGACTGCTGAGTGGGTCTGAGAAAAAAACACTACATTAAGGCTAGCAAGATGATTAGATATTATTAGTAATATAGCCAGGAAAAGGGAGAACTGTAAAATGGTAACTAATAAAACAAACAATGTAGGAGCTTGACAAAAAAAGCTAGCTGCCCTATATATGCATCTGTGGGACTCACAGCAGCATACCTGAAGCTCTGTAACAGATCTGGAGCAGCTTTCTATCATGTGCAGATGGTTCCAAATCACGACTCAAGTGACCAGAATTATTAGAAATTGGCTTGAAGACATGAGAGCAAAGAAACACTTGCTGCTACTTTGTGGGCTATTGAATGCATCCAAGATTTCTGGGACTTCATATCAGTGAGCTGGACTCATGTTCTGCATCCTATATTGAGCACAGGGAATGTAAGTTCTTCTCTCAACCTACGTTTTACATGAGCATTTGCTTTCCAAAGA
Organism: Alligator sinensis; assembly: GCF_000455745.1. Classification (NCBI taxonomy): domain Eukaryota; kingdom Metazoa; phylum Chordata; order Crocodylia; family Alligatoridae; genus Alligator; species Alligator sinensis. The sequence continues at coordinate 1,149,650 of NW_005842243.1, read as the reverse complement.
AAAGTTGGCAAGTAGTGGTGCTACATATTAGCATGCACAGGTGTGCTGATGTACATTTTGGGCATGTTTGAGTATATTTTTTATTTCCATTAGGGAACTTGCCCATTGTCAGAAATCAGTGCAGATGAATCACTTCTTTAGATAAGTTAACTGTGAGCAGAAGCGAAATAGCAGCAGACCCGCATTCAGCACTTGCTCATTTGTACCCTTGATAATATTATGCAATAAGAGAAATTCAGCAATAAGCAGTTTTCTTTGTGTGGTTGGATCGATGCTACCTGGAGGGAAGACATAGGTGGTACTAGGGACAGAGGCTTCATTGACTTTTGTCAGTGATGGTGCGGGGGTGGTGCCAGTCCAGTGCTTGGGCAGAGGTGATGAGCTTGCCCACTGCCCTGTGAGATGAGTAGGTTGCCATAGTGCCCCATGGCATATTGATGTAATGCAACCTACTGTGATTCATGACGGGATGTGGTACAGATGCGTGTTACGGTGCTCTAACTTACAGCACTGAAGTCTGATACTTCATCCATCCAGGGTTATGTTAAAGTGGGATCTGCCATTTTTACAATACTGTCTGTGCCCTGACCATCTGTTCAGTTATGGCTGTAGAGCGTTTTGTGTGTGCTTACTCAACAATATGTATAAATTCTGTACATGACCAGGAAATCTGTCTTGGAGCTGTGACAAAGATTGTAAGTATGTTCTTGCTAAAAGTCTGTTTGGCTGATTTGGTGTTTATTGATGGAGAAATGTTTTTGTCAGAAAATTCGCAGTTGTATCTCTTGGTAGCAGATTTACTTTTCAATAATTTTGACCCATCAGATCACACAGTAACAAAGGCATAGAACAGGGGCAGGGAATTATTTTGGGTGGAGGGCCACTTACCAAGCTTTTCAGAAAACTGTTGGGGGCCACATGGGTAGCCCCACCCCTTGACAGGTGCCCCGCCCTCTGCTCGCCATCTTGGTACTGGAAGTCCCACACCCTAACCTTTGACCTTTTGCCTCCAGAAGTCCCTCCCCTTGCCAATGGAAGTATTCCTTTAGGAAAGAGGGTTTGCCATGTTAGGGGGAAAAACCCCCCCAAAGTATATACTAAAAATCAAATGCCCATAATAATATATTTTAATTTAATTACAAAAAAAAATTGTCCTGATGTGTGTGCGTTTGTGCTGTATATGTAGAAGTAATTGCATAACAGCTGCAAAATGCAATCTTACTTGTACATTGTGTGGGGTGTGCAGGGGTGTTGCGGGGGGGTGTGGGTGGGTGGGTGTGGGGTTTGTGTGGAGCTGTGGGTGGGTAGGAATGGGGATGTGTGGGTATGGTATTGTGGGTATGGGAGCCATGTGGTGCAGAGCGGCCGGCGGGTGGGCAGGAAAGTGGGGAAAGCGGCGGCGGGGAGCAGGGAGAATGGCAGGAGCAGGGAGATGAGCAGAGTGCAGGGCCTGCACCAGCAGGGCCCAGAGTGGGCCTGAAGAAGCACGGGACGTGGGCTGGCAAGGGTCCATGGAGCCATGCTGGGCTGCCAGCAGGGAGAGAAGGGACCTGGCTGATGGCTTGGTGGCTTTGGGTTGGCAGTGGTGCGCCTTGGCTTCCTGCTCCTTCCTGCCGGGAGAGGTGAAGTGACCCTTGTGGCGCCCCTTGGCGTGGAAGAGGAGGATGAGGCGGGCTCGCCTGCCGCCACCCTCTGTACCATTCACGGGAGTGGCCACTGCTGCTGCAGTGCTCCTTCCGGTGGCCTGGTTGCTGCACTCCGCCTCCCCACTTGGGCTCATGGCACAAGCAGCTGCAGGGCTACGGCAGAGGAGGAGGACAAGGCAGGCTTGGCCACCGCTGCCTTCTCCTTGTTGCCATGCTCGTGACGCCACTCCTGGGACTGACTGCTGCCACAGTGGTGCTCCCATTGCACCCAGCTGTTGCTGCTGGCTTTGCACCCGCCACTTCTGCAACCGCCGTCACTACTGTTCCTGGCCACCATGGACTCCTTGGCTTGCTGCGGGGACAGCGCCAAGTGCAACTGGCCGCTGGGCAAGTGGTGCTTGGGCTTATGGCAGGGATGTGGCAGTGGTGGCGGAAGCAGTGGGGGCAGCCCAGCTTTGTTGCCCGGTGGCAGCTGACCACTGCCTCAGGAGTGAGGCGGAGCGGCCTCTGGTGTACCTTGGCACCACCAGCATGGTTGTGGTAGATGAGGCGGGCTCGGCTGCCTCCACCTTGCACTTATTGCCATGCTCATGGTGCCACTTGAAGCAGCCACTGCTGCTGCGGTTCATCTGCCACACCTGTCTGCCATGCTCTGCCTCCCTGCATGAGTGCTGCCACAGCAGTGGGCGGCTGCTGCTGGGCAATGACACCAGGCTGCCCCTGCTGCTGCCACCACAGCTGCATCCCTGCTGCGAGCCCAAACACCTCTTGCCCCGTGGCCACTTGCACTCAGTGCCAACCCTGCATCAGGCCAAGGCGCGCATGGCCACCAGGAATAGTGGTGGGTATGGGGCCAGTGGTGGCAGCTGTGTGAGGAGGCAGAGCATGGCAACCAGGCATGGCAGCAGCAGCAGCTGCTCCCACGAGCCTCACCATGAGCACTGCCGCGAGCACGATGACAGGATGAAGGCGGTGGCAGCTGAGCCCACCTCGTTGTCCTCCTTCATGCTGAGGGGTGCTGCAAGGGTCGCTCCGCCTTGCCTGGCGGGAAGGAGCAAGAGGCTAATGCGCACCACAGCCGGTCCAAAGCTGCCAAGCTGTTGGCCTGGTCCCCCCTTTTCCCTGCTGGCAGCCCAGTCCAGCTCCATGGACACCTGCCAGCACACGCTCTGCACTGCTGCTGGTCGTGGGACAACGGCATAGGCCCTGCACTCCACTCACCTCCTCTCTCTGCTCAGCCACACAGCTGGGAGATGGCGGGGGACTGTGGAAGTCAGCAGGAGCTGGCCTGGCCCAAGGACTGGGGCAATCTCCTGCGGTGCTCCCCTGCCTCCCTCCCTCTTACTTGAATTTTCTGCTCCGGCGCCGGCACATACATCCCCACGGTCCCAAGCCAGAAGCCTCTGCTAGCCTCCTGTAATCTTTAACAGGAGCCAGGGGCAGATACATTTTTTAGGGGCCCTGCAGGCTGGATAGCATGGCTTGGTGGGCCAGTCCGTGGCTCATATTTTACCCACCCCGGCGTAGAACCATGTGACCTTTTTTTAGTTAGTTTTTTTCCCCTCTTTTCCCTTTGTCACACTTCTGTCTTGGTGAACTGCAATGAAAGTTCTGCAGGATACGGAAGGAATCTACTTTTTGTATATTTTTATGTTATACAATAATGAGATCCTAATTTGAATCCGTGGGCTGATACCACAACACGGATAAAGGAAAGCGCACGCTTTTTGATTTAGTCAGTTTATAAAGCAAGCAAGCTGTACATCTAAATGTGCACCCTGCTTTTTTTCCCCTTAATAAAATCCTAAAATTTATTCATGAAAAGAGAGTACTTCAAAATAATAGAACCTGTAGTTGATAGTTTCTCTGACTTAGCCTTTTGTGAGAATGTCTTGGGCTTGGAAGATACTTCTGCATTGTATTTTCTTTCTGCTCTGGATAATCTTTTCTGCACTGCTACTTTAGTTCTCCTATTTTCCACAAAGCTGCTTTTCTCCAAAAGACTCAGAATTTTGATGTTAATGGGTAGCATTTCCCTATTCACAGAGCTGTCAGTAGGGGTTGTATAATGTTCAGTGGAAATAATGCTAGTCTTGTTGAGCTTAAGCACAGTCTGTTAACTATTTTTTGTTCTATCTAACTTTGTTACCTGCCTGTCATCTCACATGGTGTATTTACCTGGCATATTTATGATTTTCAGTACTATTGATTGCATATCAAAGAAATTTCATTTCATGTGTTGTATGAAAGGTATCTGGTTTTCTAGGCTGCCTGGGAGGTATATATTGATACTGATGTTTGTTTATTTAATTGAAACTATTAATAAAGAAAGTATTGATCAGTTTAAAGAACTATCTTTCATTAAAGTAAAACATGAATGCTAAACATGAACAGAGCTGCTTAGCAGTCTCTCTAACAAACAGATGACAGCTGTTTTTCTTCAGGCTGGAATTATTCTTGTCTAATCAGAAAGAGAATTTTAATTTAGTTCTAGTACCTCTGGTAACCTTAAACTATACATTAAATTAAAAAAGTACTTAACTGAACTTCTTTCTGGCTTAGAAAGTTGGGTAGGTAGTGAACAAAGGCTTGGCTGTATCACCTAATGATTTAAAAAATGTAACTAAATTAACATAGGGCAACAGGGTAGCAACATCCTGCTAGAAGAAGCTATTAGGCAAATTTTGTCCTGGAGCAGAAAAGATCTTCAAGGTGCTGCTCCTGAGGTGGCATACCAATTTGCTACCACTAACATTAAGTTTGTGGTAAAATTATTATCCAGAATTTAGCTGTTCTGTCATTTGTGCGTGGTTTGTTGAATCCAGTTCTTTGCAATCGCAAGCAACCATATAATTGATGTTGGAGCCACAATGACATCTATTTTGGCTCCCTCGGCTTACTACAAACCACTAAGTGTCACTCAGGTGCCATATAACATGGTTAAGACTTTTACTGCAAGAAGATGAGCTTCAAAAATTGCCCTGTTGTCCAGGAAAAGAGCAAGAGGAGCCAAAGTACTGTCAATGAGCCCTGCAAGAGCAAGGGATTTAAGTGAAATATGCCCAGAGGAACTGAAGAAGCAAATTCTTCTTCATGCTACAGAGGAAGACAACCTCTGTCCGACACCTCTTTGTGGTATGTGGGAACATTCCTAGCTTCCTTGTTTGTCTACTTGTGTATCAGAAGAACTTCTTGTTTTAACATTCTTTATAAGATCTAGCTCAACTAGACTACTCTTGGCCATTCTGATTTTTGTTTCTGCACTTTCTACCTTTTTTTGAAACAGCTCTCCTTTCTGATCAGTCCCTTTTCTGTTCTTTGTTGATTGTCTTTCATGTTCTTAATATATTGTTTGAGATGCTTGCTCATCCCGGTAGGTCTGTAACCCTCCCTTTCCTGTTTTTACTCCTGGTTGGGACACACAATCTTTAGTTTATAGACCTAGTTTGTCTGTTCTCTTTAAAATGATTTCATAGATTTCATAGATGTTAGGGCTGGAAGGGACCGTGGGCAATTTGAGTCCAGCCCCCTGCCCCAATGAAATATCATGCCATGTTTGGTTGATCAGATTATTTCTATGCAAGTCTTCTATATCATCCTTGCTACTTTTTTAATCGAATTCTTTGCAATCACAGGCGACCATATAATTGATGTTACTTACTAAAACTAAGCTTAAAATTGCATTCCATCATGTTGTCTCAGTGAAAATTTGTAATTTATTTTTCAGTCTATACGTCACAATTGCAGTCACTGTACAGTTATACTTAGAAATGTACTGTATTTAAAATCACTCATTGGGGGTGTCTACACATGCAATTAATAATTAATGCAAAACAACAAACTCTGGAGCTTATTGCTCCCAGGGTGCACCATTTGAACATGTGCCTGGGACCACAGCATGTTGTGCCGGGTCAGAGCAGCCCCAAACTGGCAGGGGTTAACCTGCCAGCCTGGGGCTGCTCCCCTTGGCTAAATGAGCTACAGAGGGGCTGGCTGGGGCACAAGGATGCTTCAGTGTGGGACTAGCTGGCAGGGCCTGCACTGAAGCACCTTAATGGTTTAGCCAGCTGGGGCACTGTACACGTGCGCTGCTGTGGAGTAAAAAAACTCAGACATTTATGGCTGTGGGGGAAATTGCTTTACTTCAGCCTAATAGGAGCACATGTGTAGATGCACAATATTTACTGCAGAGCTAATTAGTCTATTCCACTGTAAATGTCTTGTGTAGACGTGCCCACTAATTACTCATTCTTGCTTTTTCTCCCATAAACTTAAAGATCATGCTACTACGTATATCACTAGTACTTGCTGGCACTCTCCTAGTTTTAATATTTTGTTACTAGACTGATTTTCATCCAAATAGGTTCTTTTCTGTCTCCCACTGTGCTTTTTTTTTTTTTTTTTTTTTACATTTAACAAGTTCATTGCTGCACAGTGCTACCATGCTGCCTCTTATTTTTGTCCCTTCCTCCTCCCTTAAACCACTTATACACTTTATCTCTTGTATTCCAGGCTTGGCTGTGTACTGTTTTGCCATGTGTCTGTTTTTCCTATAATATCAGCTTTCATGTCTTGCACCAGGGGTTCTGTCATCTCTATTTTATTTGTTGATTTGGGCCTTACTTTTTTAATCTGACGTTCTCCAAAGGAGATCAGATTTGGAATCAGGTCTGTTGTCCCTTGTTATTATTTGTGCAGTTTGCACCATCACCCATTCTGTGGTTACAAGAAATACTTAGCCTTAGACTTGAAATGTTTTGGGAGTTCTGAAATGATGATTATTAAAGTAGTGAAGTGGGTTGAATTGCTAGCTGATAGGCTTTTCTTTTTCTGTATCTTTCTTTCGCTAAGAGTGTTAGTGAAAGAAAGTGTGGAGACAGCCGTGCTTTACTTTGATCAGTGGAGGACTTGTCTTCAGTAGAAAAAGAGAACTACTGTGTATTGTTCAAAGCTATTGTCAAGTGGCTCAGCCAGGAAAAGAGAACTCCAGCTAGCAGATCACTTCTTTATAAAAACTTAGTTTTCCAGAAAGAGGTGCTAATGTAGTATGGCATTTGCATATGATCTTTAAGGTGAGCCTTTTGTATTCATTAGCTACTTCTGTCAAGAGTAGTTAACTTTTTTTTTTTTCCCTATTGATATGGATTTTATCACTTTTGCCTCAATTGTATGTCATGGATGTGAAAAGAATGGCTGGAAGGGGTTAGAGAAGGTGGAGGTGCACCGATATATTGGTCACATCTGATCAGCACAGATAAAATGAAAAATAACATTGCCCATGAATGCAGCCTAACAGCTTGGAGAGCAGCATCCTGCCAGTAATTCTGTAGTGGGGAAGGCACATGGGAAAGGGGTGTGGGGGTTGGCAGATTGAGGCCCCCACAGTGAGGGAGGGAGTGGGGCAGGGCAGATGCTGTCCACCCGGGGTGATGAATGTGACTCTGGGGCCGGGAGCAGGACGGAAGGTGGCTTGTCTGGAGGCATGGGGGATGGGTTGGAGAGGGAAGGAACAGCTCCCTGCTGTTGCACATGGCTCCAAGAGAGGCATGGGAGGGGCATGTGATCTCTGGATTTGTGCACAGGGTGAAGGTGGGCTGCCCACTGTGTGTTTGGGGCCAGGGGCAGCTCCAGCCTCTTCCTGGTGTGTTTGCGGGGAGGGAGGGTTGGGCCAAGGCTTCCCTTTCAGCCACTGGGTACTGAGTGGGCTCTCTGTGGGGTGGGCAGTGGCGGTAGTGCTGGGAGGGGTGGCTATGGGATATTTTTGAGTGGCTATAGCTCCCCAACTCCACCCTAGCAACACCCCTGCTTGGGGCTCCCTGTTCTGCTGCCTTTCCCTGGGGATCCCTGCACTGGCCACACGTCCTTGGGGTAGGCAGGGGATGCGTGGCCAGTATAGGGCTCCCAAGGGAAAGGCAGCAGAATGGAATGCCCTGATTAGGGGCAGTGCTGGAGGGGCTAGGGAATAGGGGCAGTGCTGGGGGGGGCCAGGGGGACTAACCACCAGAAAATTGCCCATAACCCTCCTGTAGCTGCACTTTCCAGTGCTGCTGCCACCTGCCCCGTGCAGCTGAGCCTGCCCTGCCCCCGCCATCTCTGAGCACAGCCCCGGCCCAGCCCCCCTGCTGAGAAGAGCCTGGCACTGCTTCTGGCCCCAAGCCTGCTGTGGACAGCCCATGCTCACCCTGTGCACAAATCTGGAGGGATGAGGGGCACATGTTCCCCATGCCTCCCCCAGGGGTGCACTCAGCAATAGGGAGTCTCCCCACCTGCCCCTGAATCCCGTGGACAAGCCACCCACAGCTCCATCCTACTCCTGGCCCTATCATATTCACTGCCCTGGTTGGGTAGGCCCTGCCCTTGCTCACTGTGGGAGCCTTGATCTGAACCCACATGCCCCTTTCCTTCTCCATGCTGCTCCCC